>NW_007246383.1:242652-287674 GCF_000164805.1 Carlito syrichta | reverse complement strand
TGAGCGCCTGGCTGGCTCCTACTCCGCCGCAAGCAGCCCGCTCTCCCCCCGCACTGCGCGGCGGATGGTCTCGTCCACTCCGGCCGCAGCCCACGTGGGCCCGGAGCTCCGGGGCGCGGGGCCTGGCGGGCGGACCCGCGGGCGTGCGGCGCTGGCGTTCGGGGCGCTCGGGGCGTCTGGCGGGCCTGTCGGCCATCAGGGGACCCAAGCCGGGGTTGGGACCTCGCCACAGGTAAAGCAGAAGCCGCCCGAGCGCGAGGGGCGCACTCCCGGTGGCCGTTCGAATCCCAACCCACCCGCGTCCTGGCCGCCGCGCCCTCGGGCCTCAGGGCCTGTAGGTCTTCACTTCAGTCGAGACCTGAAGACCTGATTTTGTTTTGTGTTTTCCCCCTGGCTGATGCTATGAAAACGCGACCATGCTTGTTCATCAGCGCGCTCTGGCAGGGACTCGGGGAGCGGCGGCACGTCTGCTGGCTTCCTACGGAAGTTCGGTTTGGGGAACTGAAATCGGCTAAAATGACCTAGGGAGGGCGTCAGTATTGAGAGGCCCTTTATTACGAAGCCACCCCCTCAACCCCTTTTTCATCTTCTCACTTCACTTATAACCTTTCAGAGGTAGAAATCTTGAATTATCGGAAACCAGTTTCGATGCTTGTTCCTAGCGAAGCACTACGCACACAGTTGAGAACTAGTCTACGATATTTTAATGGACTTTGGAGTTCTTTGAGGGCTTTTTCCTTTAGTTTTCCTGATGAAAGAGTCGGGTTGGAAGACTTACCGTTGTCACTGCGCAGGACTTTAATACTCATCTGCAAATACCTTACCCACTTTTGAATGCTGTGTGAGCCAGTGAGTTAACCGTGCTTGCCGTTAATGGATTTCCATCCAACTCACATGGGAGCCTTAAAAGGCTCTGGGCTCTGGAGAATAGTCATTGGGCGAACGGATCCAGAAATGAGATCCAGCCCTGCTCTCCTCAACAAGCAATCAATCGTTAAGATGTATAGACAGCAGTGAAAGGATGATGTAGAGAAGAATATAAGTAAAATATTGTAAATAGAAGTGAAAGGGTAAACATTAGTTGTATGCACAAAGATCTTTTAATGAATATGGATAGAATTTAAAAGTAACTCTCCCTGATGTGGGAGGGATATATTAAGTCCAGAAAGGCATTAGAGTGAATTTGGAACTTCAGGAGTTTTTGAAAAGGATGAAATGTTTAGTCAAAATGTTAGAGCTAGCTGACAGGGACCTTAAGAATCATCTTTATTGTACTCCTAACCCTTTAAAAAATTATCATTTAAAGAATAGTTTTTGAACCTCCACCGTGGGCGAGACATTTTGTTAGACCACCACTGGCAACTGAGTCTTGTCGGGGTAGCATAACTGAGGCTACTATGCAGAGAATGTTTTAGGTTTGAGGGAAAACTTGGCAGATTTGGAGGCTCACTTCTTACCCAAATTTAACAAAAGTCACCTATTCCAGACAGTTATTATGAATATTTATTTCCAGACAGTTAATATGAATATTCCTAAAGTAACTTCAGAGGAAAAATGAGACTTTCACTTAGGTAACTCTTTCAGCAAACTTTCTCAAACTACAATACTCTGAGGAGATTAGGCCCACAACTATTTGGTCTAATTCAGAGGATAAAACAAGCTGAATTCCACTATGTAGAAAAATAAAGCAAAAAGTTATATGCAACAATTAATTCAGCCAAATTCATTTGTATGTAGTTGTGTAATAAAAATAGTAATAATAGTGGCTAACATAATGGCTAACATTTATTATTTCCCATATGCTGGTCTCTGTGCTGTGTTTTAGATGAATTAGCTTATTTAACATAAGATTATGTGCTTCAAATTTATCCTTCTAATGAGCTGGCTAAATATAAGATTCTTTCATATTCTTGGAGTTTAGCATAGCAACAGTCTTTCTTGAAACAAAATATGCATGTCTTCATTTCTGGTTGCTTATTTAATTCTGTCATTTAGTTTTGTTTGGTAGTTTTGACCTTTTCTTTTTGAAGACTTTCCCTTTTTTTGTTTCCTACAGTGAGACAGAATTTAACAAAACAAGTTTTCTTCAATTCCCTTTCGAAGAACAGCTTTATCTGTGAAATAATCATCAGTGTTCAGGCATGAGAATGAAGCAAGAAACTGCCTTTACTGTTCTATATAGCAGTGATAATGAATCACTTAAGACAGTGGATTTCTTTCTATTTTCATTTTGTGACTAATTTATGTACATAAAATGCATTTGAATAATACAGTGTTACTTTGTGTTTTTAAAATTTATTTTGTTTTAAAGATGTGGGATACAATACAGGGTTAGGTATACAAGTGGTCATCGTACAGGTAAAGTTTGGGCCTACCTTTGGTCCTCACTTTGCCTGGTTTGAGATTAGGTACCCTTATTAATGTTATGTGCCCCCCCTTCCCCCAGCAGTTTCTGGCTACTGCCAGTTTCTTTCTTATAATAGTATGGTAAATCTTCAGGGTCTGCTGAAAAGTGACATTGTTACTTTGATCAGCAATCTTCTTAAAGTCCTTCATACCAAATTTCAAGAACACTTAATAGCATCACTCTCTTTTCTTTCAGTTATTATATTAATGGATTATTGAAGCCAGGCTCAGTGGCTCAGCCTGTAATCCCATGCTTTGGGAGGCTGAGGTGAGTGGATTGCCTGAGCCCGTGGGTTCGACACCCGCCTGGGCAATTTTGCAAGACCTCATCTCTACTATAAATAAAAAAATCAACCGGGCATGTTAGCGCATGCCTGTAATTCCGGTTACTCGGAAGGCTGATGCGGAAGGATCGCCGGAGCCCAGCAGGTCAAGGCTGCGGTGGCCGGGAGCGGCCACTGCACTCCAGTCTGGGCGACAGAGTGAGACTCCAACTCAAAAAAAAAAATAGATGATTGAGTTCAGCTGTAATTTGAACATTTACAATTTGTCTTAAATGTTTTCCTTATACCAGTGATTTTGCTTTTTTTAAAATTTTTACTTTTGTAGAGATTGGGCCTCACTATGTTGCCCAGGCTGGTCTCAAACTCCTGGCCTCAAGCGATCCTCCCACCTCAACCTCCCAAAGGGCTGGGATTACAGTGCTTTTTGTTTTCAAGTTATAAAGCATATCTTTATTTTTTCAGTCCATAAGTTTCTGTCTGTTGCTTTGTAACTGAGACTGTGTTGTTCTTGGCTTTTCCTGTGTATAAGAAGCATCACACTGTTTTTGTATCTGAATGTATTTGAACACTTTTCATTTATAAAAAATAATTTCCAGCTCTTTTTTTGTTGTTTGAATACTGTTTTAAGCATTTATATAAATTTAATTTCTCTTTTTTTGGTGCTTATATTTTTCCTTTGTAGACTAAGAAAAATGGCCCTGTCAGCCCAACAGATACCCAGATGGTTCAAAGCAATTAAATTGAGTAGCTTCATTAATGCTCCTCAACTCACAAAATGTTTTACTAAACCGGGAAAAACACTGTTGCATGGCTTTTCTGCTGAGCCTCAGATATCCTCTGGTAATTGCTTTCTCCAATGGGGATTTAAGACTTATAGAACTTCCTCCTTATGGAATAGTTCTCAGTCTACCTACTCAAGTAGCAAAGAAAATAATTCTGCCCAAGATACACTGCTTCCTTCCGTGAGTGAGCAATCACAGAAGACACAAAAGATATCCAGCTTTGATTCTGAACTGTCTCTGGAAGGTAATTCTGAAGTTTCAGAAAAGTTCCCTTTTCCCCACTTTGGTAGTTTGAACAAGCTACCTGTTTACATTCTGCTAACTGGTCTTAGGTCATGTTTTGTACCAAGCAAGAAAAAGAATAATGCCAGTTCAGTTCTACTTATTTACTTCTAGTTTATTAGCTAAGAAAAAAAGTTTGTGGGTTTATTTTATTTTATTGGCTAAGAAAAAAGTTTATGGATTAATATGCATAAGACTTTTATTGCTATATAAAAATTTTAATTGTAAATACTTTATTGTTTGGATTCTTTTAAAAATTTTTCTTGTGGTAATTTGGTTTGTAAGGGATGATTATAAGTAGAATTCATCTTTTAGAATATAACATTCTATGAATTTTAACATAGACATTTAGTTGTGTAACAATTACCATAATCAGCAAATAAAACAGTTATAATTCCCCAAAAAATTCTATCATGTCACTTTTACAGCCAGTCCTCTCCTTCCTATGCTTCCCACTCTAGGAATATTTCACTGCAAATGAGTTAATATTAGGTTAAGTAGAATGTGAAAGGAAGCAAGCTGGGGGTGGGGGCAGGAAGGTGAGGCTGGCTGTAAAAGATGCGAAAGGATAGTTAGTGATTAGAGGCAAAAGTGGAAGAAGAGATCATAGCCACGTTTCCTTAGCTTGGGGTAGGTTATAGTTCAATATTGTGTTTGATTTAAAAAAACAAAGCCTCAGAATCAGTGCTGGCACTAGAGTGTGTCACATCCTTAGCAAAGGATTGCAAGTGGTAAAAATAATCATAGAAGTCCTCTTAAAGACATAGTTGAAAGGAACTTGAAGGGAAGGAGAGTGGAGCAAAACAAAGACATTTCAGGCTGTGTTGATTTAACCCATGCAATTCTGGCTGTCAGAATATGTGTACCTTTGGCTAGGTTAACAGACTACAGTAGACTCAATTTCATTTTCAAAATGCGCTTGAAAGTCAGATGATCTTTAGCATTCTTACCTCCTGATTAAAAGAAAAGGAAAGGAGTTGTGTGCCTTGAAACTTAGCAACAAGTTTATCTTGAACGAACAGTAGTTGGTCTCGCTAGTCTTAATCCTGCCTTTTAGAAGGCAGAAAAATTTTGGACTTCTTAGATGTTTATAATGATCCCAAGATTTAACCAGTGGAAGAAGAAAACTGGGGAAGAGATGTTCTTTGTAGAAATAATTTTAGGTGTACATATTGGAGTGCTAACTTGTTTCTCTCTTTCAAAGGGCTGGATGACTTGCCTCCTTTGTCTCCAATGCAGCCAATTTCTGAGGAGGAGGCTGTTCAGATTATTGCAGACCCTCCATTGCCCCCAGTTTCATTCACACTTAAAGACTATGTGGATCATTCAGAGACTCTGCATAAGTTAGTGCTTCTGGGTAAGTCTTACTTAAGCCAGTAAGTGTTTTTTGAGTGTACTCTTCATTTATTTTTTGCCTTTTAGAATTAACATTTTAATCTTTATCAAAGTAGTACATATATGTAAGCAAAAGTCAAATAGTATGAAAAAACTTCTAGTGGATTCGTATTCCCTGCACCATCCCTCCTGACCTTGCATCCCATTCCCTAGATGTGTCTACTTTTTTATTATCCTTTATGTATTCAATGTTCACATTTTTAAAGTAATTGCTTATAATGCTATTTTTGGTTCATCAGTTCTAGACATCAGTTGTTCTTTTGTATATACATAATATAGTAATTCATAAACTAATAATTTATACATACCATTCCTGTATTCTTTTCAATTCTCCCAATATATATTACAGTGTTTAGATAAATCATTAGTTGGTGATTACATTATGTCTATAAATATTGCTAATTACTCTAACAAGAAGTGTGTTATTGTTTACTTTTCTGTACAACTTTTAATTTTCCTGGAGTTAATAGTTGCCTTGTTTTTCATTTGATTAGAGTTTTGTTTGTTTCTGGGGTTAAATTTTCCCATACCTTCCAGTAGCCTCTCAGGACATTTTTCCCAGTCGACGCTGTCAGATGATGTATTATTCTACTTCTCCATAGAGCACTGCTCTCTGCTTGCCTCACTAGCCCCCGACCTTCCTCCTGGAGCCCGCTGTCCTCCTGATTTGGGTGGTTTCTCTATAGGCCTGCTCCATAACATCTTACCTTGTTGACTAGTAGGTTGTACTTGGATCTGGAAAGCAGCCAAGGGATCTCACTGCAGACCATTTAGTTGTCTTATTTTTAGTTTGGTATCTTATTGCAATCTTTTGCTTTTCCCATTTTCTCTGATTTGGCACTTCTCATACTTGACTTTCCCAGATCGAGAGGAGTCAAATAGGTACGGTATTGAGAAGTCTGAGTTTTCCATCTTCAGTTATACCCAGTCTTCTTGTTTTCAGCCTGTACTCTAACTCCAACCAGTATTTGTAATTACAGAACTGATGAGATAGGACTCCAGTTTCTGAACCTTTTGAGTTTTTTGTGGCACTAATCAGCTTGCCTCTTGTCAAGTTCTCATTTGCAGACATTTCAGTTCTTTCTCTTCTCTGATAAAGCTGTTACCACCATTTACCTGTTTTCATTTATTTGGGGATAGAGAGTGATCTTGTTTCATCAAAGAAAAAGCGTATTTTTTTTTTCATTCCCCATATTTTTGGGAGGTGATTTTTAACAGGAGAAGAAAAAGAGAAAACCTTTGTTCTGTTAGAAACCTTTAGGTATCATTTTCGATTCTTGCTTTTTTCCCTCCTTGCATCTAATTTGGCACCTTAGCCTATGGATTCTACCCTCTCTATTTCTCTCAAATTCATCTGCTTCTCTCATTCTACTGTCATTACCTTCATTTGGGTCCTCATTTATCACTAGTTGACTGCAAAAGCCTGCTAACCTGATAGTCTTCTCATCAGCAGTATTGGTCCTGAGATCTCTAGTGTTAGAGCTCTTTATGAAATATAGTTCTATGTCAGTGACCTACTTAAAATTCTTCAAAACCTTCCCCTGACATCAAAGCTCTTCCTCGTTTGGCCCCTGCCTATGTTTTCAGCTTCATTGCTTCTGCTTCCTCCTCTTTGGTTTGACAACTGGAGAATTTGCCTCAAGTCCAAGTAACTTTAAAGTTTCTTCTTGACCCTGAAGATAGAGTGACATCCCTCAGGCTTTCACCTCACTTCCTGCTTACTTGGATTCTAGCACTAATGACACTCTATTATAATTGTTTACTCATCTCTCCCTGTGTCAGGTTACCCAAATTTTACCTAAATGTATAGGGAATGGCCTTTGTTCTTGAGAAGCTTCAAGTCTTCAGAAACATCTAAATACACATATATAAAAATCACTGAACTGCAAGGATGAAGGGTGTAAAGTGATAAGCTTTACATGAGAGATATAAATAAAGTGTTTTGTGAATCAACCTAAGTGTTAATCAGTGGATGAATGGATAAAGAAAAAAATTGTGGTATATGTGCTCACTGGTATACCCTTAAGCCTTAAAGATGAATATCTTATCATTTGCAACAACACGGATGAACTTGGAGGACATCATGCTAAGAGCAATAAGACAAGCACAGAAAAACAAATACTAAATGGTTTCACTTATATGTGAAAGCTAAATATATCAAACTCATAGAAGCAGAGAATAGAATGGTGGTTACTGGAAGCTGGGGAATGGGGAGTTGTTGGTCAGTGAATACAAAGTTTTATTTAGACAAAAGGAATAAGTTCTGGAAATTTGTGGTCCTTCATGATGTCTATAGTTAATAAGAATATACTGCATACTTGAGAATTGCTAAGAGAGTAGATTTTAAATGTTTCTATCACAAAAATAGTGAATATATGAGATAAGGAATTAGCTTGATTTTATCATTCAACAGTGTACATATATGAGAACATCATATTGTAGCCCATAAATATATACAATTTTTTATAAAAGTGGTCTGTGCATTCAAAGACAAGAGAAAGATAACATCTACAACAAACAGGAAAGCCAGTCACCTTTTCTTTCAGAACAGCTTTCCCCGCCTTATGGCAGATGCTATAGTCCCTGTCTTTAAATAATTTGCAGTATACTTAGAGCTTTGGAAAATGTTTCAGCCATTCCTTCACCTGTGTGTTGATACCTGGTTAACATGTCTTAGAAGTAACTTTAATGACAGTAACTTAGAAGAACCATGATTGCTCTGTCAGTCAGTGTTTTTGAGTACCTAAGCCCTGGTTCTTCTCTGCTTCTCAGATCTGTTTTCTGCCTGTTCTGTATCCCAGGAGACCAACACTATGCACTGGGACTCCTATGGTAGCTGGCTTCTTGGCAGCTTCAGCCAATGGGAGACACCTGCAGGATAGGCAGAAGAAGAGCCAGGTGGGGATATTTCCCCCTTGTTCCCTCCTGTCTTTGGTCCTGTAACTACCTGGCTCTGTGACAACAGCTCCTCCTGAGCCTCCTTCTTTAATAACTTCTATCTCCCTCTGGGCTCTGGTAACATCTTGCCTCCTGGTTTCCTTAGTGCTAGGAGTGCTCTTGTTTGTTCCCTTAATGTTACTTCATACCACTGTACAGAGTCCCTTCATTAAAGTTCTTTTCATTTGTACTTTCCAGGTCAATCAGCCTGCCAGACCCTAATTAATACACTAAATATGCATAACCATACTGACTACAACGGTAATATTTGTAGTTAAAGAGCTGATGAGATAAAGCTCAATTCCACCAGTTATCTAGAAGTTAGAATCATATTTTATTGATTTGTTATATCCCTACTCCACAGAGGGGCCTGGTCCTTAGTAGGCGTTCAGTGACTGTTTTTCCAAGTTAATGAAATAAAATGAGCCTAAGTGATTTGAACTGAGAGCAGTGTGCACTCCTGATGAGATTCTGCTCTCCTATTGCTGTTAAAAGGCAGCTTTTCAGGATTTCTGTTCTAGCACGGTCAGGGTGTGACAGCTCATGCTGAGCAAGGGCTTCAACTCATGTAAGCTGTAATATTTCGTTACATTTGAAGCCTGAACCCTTTATGTTATTCTTAAAGCATCCCCTCCCCCATTTACCACAGATTTTTGAAATTGGTTTCCATCTTATTTGTTTGTCTACCCAATAATTTGACTTATTTTTCTATACATTTAATTTTTAAAATAAAAAGAATTACATCTAGTTGATAAAAGGGCAGATTTTATAAGAGAAGGACCTTTTCTCCATCCCCAGTTCCATTTCCCAAAGGTAACCACAACTACCAATTTGTCGAATAGCTTTCCAGACCTTTTCTTTATATAGGTTTATACTTTTCTGTAGTTAAACTTAATACTTTAAAAATTCTCTGTTTTATCTAGTAGAGTTCATATATGTTCAGATTCTTTATCTAGAATTAATTTTGTATAAGATATGAAAGGAATTAAAAATTTTTTTTTCAAAAGTATGGTTAGTGTTCCCATTATATTTTATTTATCTTTTTTTAATTTTTTTAAGTTGGAGTTTCATCCTTGTTGCCCAGGCTGGAATGCAGTGGCATGCTCATGGCCACCACACCCTTGACCTACTGGGCTTAGGCTATCCTTCTGCCTCAGCCTTCCAAGTAGCTGGAACTACCGACGCACACCACCATGCCTGGCTAGTTTTTGTGATTTATTGTAGAGACAAGGTCTCACCAGGTTGCCCAGGCTGTTCTCAAACCCCTGGGCTCAGGCAGTCCTCTCACCTCTGCCTCCCAAAGTGCTGGGATTAGAGCTGAGCCACCGTGCCCAGCCTTCCATTATATTTTAATGAACAGTCTATCTTTTCCATATTGATTTGAAATGCCCATTATTATTTTATAGTAACTTTTTTTCATTCATTCTGGGTCTGTTTCTTTCTGGTCTTCATTCTGTGTGTGTGTGTGTGTATATTTGCTATTCATGACCATCTTATAGCAATATCTGTTTAATATCAAGAAATTTGAGCCAGGCTCGGTGGCTCAGCTTGTAATCCCACGCCTGTGGGAGGCTGAGGTGAGTGGATTGCCTGACGCAGGTTCGAGACCTGCCTGGGCAACTTAGTGAGACCTCATCTCTACAATAAATCAAAAATTAGCCGGGCATGGTAGCGCACGCCTGTAGTTCCAGCTACTTGGAAGGCTGAGGTGGAAGGATCGCCGGAGCCCAGCAGATCAAGGCTGCGGTGGCCGGGAGCGGCCACTGTGCTCCAGTCTGGGTGACAGAGTGAGACTCCAACTCAAAAAAAAAAAGAAGAAATTTGGATTTAGAATTCTATTTGGATCTAATAGTATTTGGAGTTATAATGAATACAATAATTTATTTTTCTGATAGTGACTATCATTAAGAATGTTTTTATTTCAATTCTTGAATATTTAAGACTGTAAAGTTACCTGTGGAGTTTGAGAGTTCTTTTTAATCTGAAGAAATGTGTTTTTTTATTTATTTATTTTTAATTGGGGTCTCATTCTACTGCCCAGACTAGAGTGCGGTGGCCCTATCACAACTCACCTTATCCTTGATCTCCTAGGCTCAAGTGAGCTTCCTGAGCAGCTGAGACTATAAGTGTGCACCACCATGCCTAGAAAATTTTTAAATTTTTTTTGTAAAGTCGCAGTCTTGCTATGGAGCCTAGACTGTTTCGAACTTCTGGGCTCAAGGGATTCCTCCTGTTTCCACTTCCAAAATGCTGGGATTACAGGCATGAGCCACCATACCCAGCCTGAAGAAATATTTTTAAGAATAAAATTTGAGTCTAAACTTAAAGTTTTACATTCTCATCAAATCTTTATTCTAAAGATAGGAAATAGGCTCTTTTTCATGTTTATTTTAATCAGATTAAAAGAAAATGTGGGAGAATAAAATGCCCAGTTTTTGAGAATTTTGAATTATAGGTTACTCTTGATTCCCTGACTAATGCTGAAATCAAATTATTTTTGTAACCAAAGAATGCTTTTACATAACAATTTGATTTTTCTTTTTCCTTTTCACTCTCTCTCTCTTCTGTTCCTTGTCTCGTTTACTTAGATTACCTAAGATTGTAAGGAAACATGAAGGTTAAAGGCTGTGAACTTTCTGCTTTGCTGTGTTCTTAAAGAGCTGTGTGTTCATTTGTTCTCACTGGAGATTATAGTGATGAGCAAGACATGGGATTTTTTTTATTCCCCCTATGGAGAGGATCATAAGCATATTTTTTAAATGATGCATATAAGTAAGAAAATGATTTTTTAAAAAGCTCCTAAGAAAATGGCATGGTACTCATAGTGTTTGTTACCATACAGAATAACCAAGAGCAGTTACTATGGCGATCATTAGGTATTCACAAGCATTCTCAATATTCAAGAAACCATAGACAAAAGTGGCAGGGTATTGGGGCAGGAGGTGGAAGGCCAGTCTGGGAGGGAAAAGGAAAAAAAAGAAACTATAGACAAAGGTGATGACCCTATGTCAATATGACTTGGTAAATTTGTTTTGGGGGAAAATTTGACACCAGATGCTCTATTTTCTTTTTGTTTTGTTGTTGTTGTTGTTGTTGTTTTTTTGCATTGGAGTCCACTCTGTCGCCCAGACTAGAGTGCAGTGGCCGCTGCCGGCCACCACAGCCTCGACCTGCTGGGCTCTGGCGATCCTTCCGCCTCAGCCTTCCAAGTAGCTGGAACTACAGGCGCCCGCTACCATGCCCGGCTAAGTTTTTTGATTTATTGTAGAGATGAAGTCTCGCCAAGTTGCCCAGGCAGGTCTCGAACCCGCGGGCTCAGGCATTCCACTCACCTCAGCCTCCCAAAGGCGCGAGATTACAGGCTGAGCCACCGAGCCCAGCTTCTATTTTCCTTTTTACTTGACTTTGAAATAAATACTGTATTTCCATTTTAATTTGTTTTTATTTTTGCAACCAATTTAGTTAAAAAATATTTAGAAGTTTCTATTGATCTATCTTGGTTCTCCTTTGGATAGGTATTGATCTCCATCATGATTTTTTAAAAAATATTTTAATTTTAAAATTGTAGGGTACAATTCAGGGTTAGGTATACAAATATTCATTGTGCAGGTACCCTTGCTGATGATGTGTGTCCCCCCCTTCCCCAGGCAGATTCCCACTACTGCCAATCCCACCTCCCTGTCCCCCCCACACTCCCACGGTTTCCTGCTACTGTCAATCCTTTTCTTATAGTGTTAGGATAGTTGTTCAAGGTCCACTTATGAGTGAGAACATGTGATACCCAGTTCTTTGTTTCTGTGAAAGATCACTTAGTATTATAGACCTCTGATTCCATCCAGGTTGCTGCAAAGTTCATGATTTTATTCTTCTTTATGGCTGCATAATATTCCCTTGTGTATACGTACCACATTTTTTTAATCCAGTCCTCTTTTGATGGGCAGTACAGTTGGTTCCATGTTCTTGCTATTGTGAACAATGCTGCAATAAACATATGTGTGCAGGTATCTTTTTTTATAGAGTGATTTGAGTTCTTCTGGGTATATTCCCAGTTAGGGGGATTGTGGGGTCATATGGGAGGTTGATTTTTAGAACTTTTAGGAATAGCCACACTGTTCCATATCATAATTTCTTATGCTTATATGTATGAAGTGTAATGGCTGAGTTGAGACATTATCTTCAAACAGTCTTTATAATTTATTATAGGAGTGGATTTATCCAAGATAGAAAAACATCCAGATGCAGCCAACCTCCTTCTGAGACTGGATTTTGAAAAAGACATTAAGCAAATACTCCTGTTTCTTAAAGATTTGGGTATAGAGGATAACCAACTGGGAACATTCCTGACTAAAAATCATGCTGTTTTCTCTGAAGACCTTGAAAATCTTAAGATCAGGTAGGGCTATTATAGTAATTCTTATATAACCCAAGAAATGGTTATGGAGGAATATATGTGTAAGTTATTATTTAAGTGTATGCTGCACAAAGTTCTATTGAGATAATAGGCATTGATTTTTGTTGTTGTTATAGACATTCTTTGATTTAAATTAAGTATTTAAAACAATTATTTTATTCAGCCACCCACTATTATTTTTATGTTTTCATATGTTGAGTCAGTACTTAGCTTTTTCTCTTCAGAAACTGGAATAAGACTTTTTTTCTAAAAAACCCATTAAGAAATAGCTATATTATCTGAGAGGATACCTAAAGTTGTGAAAGCCTGGTCCTTTGTGGCTTTTTTCCTGGCCAATTTTAATGGTAGATATTTAACATTCCCTTGGCAAATTATTGTATAACTTGTTTAATTATTTCTATAAGTTGGCTATTTTGGTTGTTTCTTATTCTCTCCTTTTAATAGCACTTTTATAAACATCTTTGTACTTCATTCAACATTCAAAGAATTATTGAATCTGTGGTAATGGATAGAGTGAGATATTGATCTATGCGATAAGAATCCTGCTAGGCATTGGGCATACTACAGGGAACAAAGCAAAATCTCTGTCCTTAGGTTACATTTTGAATTCTCATCACCCAAACCAATCTATGGTCCCAGATTCCCTGAGTGGGAGCATTGTCCACCCTACCGCCCAAGTCAGAAATAGTAGTATTAACTTTGGGTTCTAGCCAGACACAGTGGCTCAAGCCTGTAATCCCAGCACTTTGGAAGGTGGAGACAAGAGGATTGCCTGAGCCCATGGGTTCAAGACCAGCCTGGGCAACTTGGCAAAACCTCATCTCTCCAATAATAAAAAAATTAGCTGGGCATGGTGGTGCGCACCTGGAGTTCCAACTACTTGTAAGGCTGAAGTGGAAGAATTGCCTGAGTCCAGCAGGTAGAGGCTGCAGGGTCCGTAAGCATGCCACTGCACTGTAGCCGGGGCAACAGAGTGAGACTCCGATGTTTAAAAAAAAAAAAAAAGAAAAACAAATTTAAAAAAACTGGGTTCTCTTCTTTTACTATCGACATCTACCACCAAGGCCTATCAATCCTGCCTGTTCTTCACTCTCATTTCCAAAAATCTTTGCTTTGGATACTTTGCTTCAGGTCCCTGTCATTTCATACCAGGAGCAGCAGTCTCCCAATTGATCTGCCTCTAATCTTGACCTCTCAGACTGTTCTCCACACTGACGTTGATCCTAACTGCACTTCAGGGAGCTTTGCGGTTCCTTGAACCATCCTAGTATAATGTCTTTTATCTGATTTAGAAAAAAAAATCAAAAAATGACATTCCTTTCATTGAAGAATTTGAACCCTTATGGGTGCAGGGTACTGGGCTAGATACACACTGTCCCTTTATGTGGCTGGTAGTCTGGTGTAATGAAGACAGCATGTCACAGTACAGGGGAGGGATGATTCCAGGAAACTTACCTGACATATCCAGGTCTGCTCCTCCTGGTTGTCAGGAACACCACTTTCCTCCCCAGTTAAAAACCACATTTCCTTTGTTGTTCAAGATTTATTCCAAAAAAGTATGACTATCAGGAGGTGGATATCATTTCAGAGGCTGCATCCTTATTGTTAATATCCCCATTGTACACAGGAGGCACAGAGAGGTTAAATAATTTGCCCAAGATTCTCTTTTAATATGTTATTAGATTTTAAAAAATTATTATTGTTATTTTGTAGTCAAACTTTCTATATTTTTTTATCGTATATATTTTAGTTTTCAGAAACTTAGCAGAAAAATGTCTCGATTATTATTGAAAGACTAGTAAAAATTTTTCATGAAAATACATACTCAGTAAACATGCTAACAAAAAGTTTCTATTGGGTACAACCACGCTTAAGGGTCTTTCTTTTTACATAAATTACTTATTTTTTTATTTGCATTTTTAAAAATCTTAGTCAAGAACAAAAAAAAATCTTAAACAGAAGCTATTTCATTTTGTCCTACCAAGTTAATAAACTAAATCAGGTTAATTAAAAAGGGAACCTGTTAGTGGATTTCAGAATTATTTTCTGTTTTCAAGTATAACTGGAAACCATTCTAAAATTGGGCGAATGCTTTTGTTTTAACCATATTTAGGTCATTATTACAGAATGCTTTTATTGATCTTTGATGTGGGAACCTTTTAAAAAATAGTTATTACTTTGGAAAACAGCATGACATTAGCAAACGCTTATCACACATATGTATATTTTTGTTTGTTTCTCTAGGGTGGCTTATTTGCAGTCAAAAAATTTCAGTAAAGCAGATGTTGCACAGATGGTCAGAAAAGCGCCATTTTTGCTGAATTTTTCAGTGGAAAGACTGGATAACAGATTGGGATTTTTTCAGAAAGAACTTGAACTTAGTGTGAAGAAGGTAAAGAAAAGGGGAAAATTTGTACATTTCCACGTCAAGTACTGTAGTAGCTGTTAAATCTTGTGTTTTTAAACAGATGCCTGGCCCATATGAATCCTATACATTCCTGGTATTTTCTGTATAAAAATGAATTACCCTATATTAAACATAAAGCTCCAGCACTTTAAACATAAAGCTCCATCAAGTTGGTTCCTGAGGTTTTTTTTCCTCAAACAGTACTAGATTTATTTTCTTCTAGGGTTCCTATCATTTTTCTGATTGGGTCATATTTTAAGTTTGAACTTTGTATTCTTAATAATGCCTGAGTTTTCCAAAGTGGTTAAGTATGCATATATAGTAATAATAAACTTTTGTTTATAACTATAGACTAGAGATCTGGTAATTCGTCTCCCAAGGCTACTAACTGGAAGTCTGGAGCCTGTGAAAGAAAATATGAAGGTAGGATAACTAAGCTTTTCAGAAATCACTTTCAGCTTCTTTCTCTAAGTGTTTAAGCCCTCTGGAGAGACTAGATTTTGCTATTGTCATCTTAAAGAAAACTAGACTTTAAAAGAAGTTATTTCTAAAAAGAGAAATAGGAAATTAAATATAACAGATATCTATAAGCAGTTTGTATCAGTTAATGATATTTTTACATATCGACCAGGTATTACATGAGTAAATCACCTTGCAGACATTGTTACCCAAATCCTGAAGTAATCGATTAGGTCTATTGGTGGTACCTGCGAACTGCTTCTGTTGCCCAGCATGGAAATGGAAGGGATTCTATGTCTAGCAGAGTTTTGGAGGCTGGATCCAGAAGACTTCTGTGAAGAGAGTAGCTGCCAGCATGTTGCTCTCCGTAGTACCTGTGCCAGTTGCCAGTTGCCAGTTTTAGTTCTATCACAGCATATGCCAGATACTCTTTACTGTCCTTCCAAGAGAATAGTATGAAGCCAAAGACAGCTGCCTCATTAGTATACAAAGCTGTAGTAGTATTTGAAATGATTATGTAAGGCCTATTCTCTGAGGTGCTACAGTGTTTTCTATTAGCCACTGAAGATATTTTTATTGAGCACCTGCAAGAGAGCTGTGCTGGGAAGGTGGTCTCTGCTCTGGAAGAACTTACAATCTAGTTGGGGATAAAATCCTGAGTGATACGAACAGTGGCTTAGTGGGGCAGCATAGGGTGCTCAGAAAGCATATAGAGGACTGACCCCCATCTGGGTGCTTAGTTTTATCATCTCTGGATCTTGACATACAGTTTTTCAGACAACATGTATGTTGGTGTGCTTGGGAGCAGAAGCTCAAGAAGCACTTTGAAAATCTTTCTGCAGGTCTCTTTGGTGTCGGGACACACAGTTGCCCTGAGCAGTCTTCCCAGGTCCACCTTTATGCTGGTCTCATGATTATATTTGCTCTTGTGGTCTTGGTGATGATCACCATGCTGTGAGTAGCTCACTCTCAGGAGAGGGGTTTGAAATTCCAGTGACCCCAGAAGCAGGAAGCAATAATGGCTGGAGGGCATGGGTGTAGCTGTCTAAAGATTTTAAAATGTTATTTTAAATTTTAAAAGAACCAATGTGGCCTTAGCATAGTACAAATAGAACGTTTTGTAATG
Source organism: Carlito syrichta (assembly GCF_000164805.1). Taxonomy (NCBI): domain Eukaryota; kingdom Metazoa; phylum Chordata; class Mammalia; order Primates; family Tarsiidae; genus Carlito; species Carlito syrichta. The sequence goes on along the minus strand of NW_007246383.1, from coordinate 271,185 downwards.
TATGATTCACAGCAAATTTACTTTCTTTTAGGTTTATCGTCTTGAACTTGGCTTTAAACATAATGAAATTCAACATATGGTCACCAGAATCCCAAAGATGTTAACTGCAAATAAAAGGAAACTGACGGAGATGTTTGATTACGTGCATAATGTAATGAGCATCCCCCACCACATCATCGTCAAGTTCCCACAGGTAATGCAGCTCACAGCTCTCTGTGAGTGCTACCGTTGCCCTCTGGAGTTGCTCTTTAGCTGAATGGTGCTATTCCCTTGTCCTAAATTTACACTTCCAGGGTACATGTGTACATCTCCTAAGGAGAAATCAGTGATTAATTGGTTTCCCTATAGCTTCTTCCTTCTCTTAGTTCTGCCTATTGGAATCAGACAGAACAAATTTAATGCAGTTTCTCTTTTGTTTTTCTCCATTTAAATTTGAAATAGATTGCTTCCCTTAAAAGTTCTTTCAAAGCTACTTGTACTTTTTCTTCTGTTTATCTAAATCTTTGAATCAACAAGCCACATTGTAATGATCTCCTAACAAAGTATAAAACAGTTCCAGCTTGCCATCATGCCAAAGCCATAATTATATTTCCTAAGTTAATCACGCTTTCATATTCTTTTACTAATGAGCCACATTAACTGCTGTTCACAAGAATGTTAACGCTTGGAAAACAAAAACCTTGTCTAATTTATACACTGCTGAATCCCCAGTGCCTAGAGCTACACCTGGCACTTAGTAGGCATGCAATAAGTATTTAGTAAATGAATGAATGATTGGATTTTATCAAAGTAATCCCTCTTTCCTCTTTGCCATATGAATAGCCACTCAGTATTTTTGGATAAATGACAGATTGCATTTCATTAGTGTGATCCTTCTATTCCATTTGCTAGGTGTAATGATATAAAAATGAGCAAAAGAATTATGACCATAATTCACCTCTCAGAACTAGACTGCATATTAATCCAGTTCCTTCATATATAGCAATGTTTATTTATCTACCATACTTCACTAGGAACGGGCCCTTACTATAGTATTTTCCTGTTTCACCAAAAGCAAATATATTCACTGAAAAAGTGCTTAGAAGCCTTTGTGAATGTGGCTTATGGAGTAATTGTGAACTAGTCTTCAACTAAAAAGCAATGATTATTTGTTTTTCCCTGGGTTGGATAATTCATTGACAGTAACTCGGTCTGATCTTGTTGCCTCCTGGCCCTAGTGGCCCAGTCATCCTTCCAGTATATAACTGAGCATCCACCCTGTGCTAGACACTGTGTGGGCACCAAGGATGCAAAAATCAGACATGGTCTCTATTCTTGTGGAACTTGTCATCCAGTGTGGAAGACAGGTTTTGTAGTTGTAATTGCTTTACAAAATGGTAAAGAGTCATAACCAGAGGTCCTCCACATTGACTAATTTAATTTAGACAGAGTAGAGAAATTATACAAATAATAGCAGCAAGTGAGTGCTTACTGTGTGCCAGCTCTGTCTTTACTCCTTTACTTGTATTAACTTACTGAATTCTCACAAACAACATATGAGGTAGGTACTATTATTATCCCTGTTTTACAGATGAAGAATGTAAGCATAAAGAGATTAAGTAACTCCCAGGTTACCCAGTACCAAAGATGGGAAAGGGCAAAGCTAAGATTAGAACTCCAACACTCAAGTTTGAAAGCCTATGCTCTTTATAGAATATGCCACCATTCTTAAGAAGTAACATTTGACTCATCTGTGGAATAATGGCTGGTGTTTAAAAGATGGAAAGTGATTGGACATGGTGGCTCACACCTGTAATACCAGCACTTTGGGAGGCCAAGGTGGGAGGATTGCTTGAGGCCAAGAGTTCAAGATTTTATCTCTACAAAAAAATTTAAAAATGAGCCAGGTGTGGTGATGCTCCCCTGTAGTTCCAGCTACTCGGGATGCTGAAGCAGAAGATCACCTGAGACTTAGGCTTGCCATGATTGTGCCACTGCACTCTAGCCTAGGCAACTGAGTAAGACCCTGACTCAAAGAAAAAAAAATAAAAGATGGAGAGGAACTTTCCAAGCAGAGGAAACTATAAGCCAACCAGATGGCATCAAAATCACTTATTTAAAAACACAGATTTTAGAAACCCCAGACCCTAACTTCTGGGAAGCTCATTTGTAGAACTGTGGCTTCCAAATTGGAATTCTCAGACTCCTGGGGGTCTGGGTAGTATTACTGAAAAACAAAACAGGAAAATAAAAAGTTTGTTAATGGAAAAATACCTTAACTAGGCAGTAAGACTGTGAAGGAACTGCTATAGATTTTAAATGTTTGACTTGTTTTAAAAACCAGTGGTGTAAAACTAATTTCTTCATGGAGGTAACAGTCTTGGTTGGCGCATATATCTTATGATTAATTAAGGATGGGGAAAGCAGTATAACCTAATTACTATGGTTAATTTAGTCCTTTCAAAAAAAAGAGACCATGCAAAGTAACAGATGACAAAAGCAGTTTTAGAGTAACAAGAGGAAATCACTAGTCTAAGAAGAGAGTTTCTACTCAGGATCCCCCTAAAACCTTGCCTCTCCCCTTCTGCTCTGAGCTTCTATGAAGGCAGACCTGGATTCCCGTAGTATATGAGGATCCCCTTACTATAAGAGGGGATCACTAATTCTCAGGCTAGGGGTTGTTGGAAAAAAATTCCTGAGAATTTAGTGCATTATTAAAATGAAGAGGAAAAACACTTCAATCTAAACTGTAGCTCTTGGACTTGAAGAAGCACACAACTCTCTAATAAAGTAACCATTAGCTATTGGAGACGTAAATGTAATAGCTGACCATAAGCTATATTAAATGCTTCAGAGTGTTATATTTAGAAAATTAATAGGTAGCTTCAGAGTTTTTGTGGTTTTGTCTTTATGTTGCATGATAGTTTTTAAAGCCAAGAATCACTGCATAGGAGTCACACTCTACAAAAATACATTTGAAGCTTCTTACATTTTCATTAGCAGTAATAATGTGGCAATGAGAATTTAGTTACCAAAATGAAGACAGAATAATATGGAATTTGTTTTTTGCAGAGATAAAAAAGGGACATGTTTTGTTCCAAAAGCAAGCCAACCCTATGAGTTTGCACCTTATACTTTTTTGGTCACTATTCCCAAATTACTTTTGTTTTCAACAGTTGTGTTTCATTGTTTTCATGTGTCCTTTCTGAGTGATCTGTTATTATTTTGATTCCACTTGAATGTAGAGAAACAGGTCTAGTGATTATAGTCCATGTGTCATGCCCAGTGTTCACAATATATCTGTAATATGGCCCAGAGGAAAGCTCGAACCATAGTACTGAATAGAGTTCATCTGGGCCTTGGCAGGGAGCCTCACAGGCCTTTCTTCAGGGCTCAAGCTTGAATCTGGACAGATCCCTTTCTCCCTTATTTCTGCAGCTGACTGTAGGGGACTTAGCCTGCTTTTGACTCCTTTTTAAAGTTGCTGCCAATCTGTTCTTTAGGAGTTTACTTTGAGGCAAGTATGATATACTTTCCCTAGTTGCTCCTCTAAGAGGTCAGATTCATTTAATCGGCTTATGAAATCTTATAAAATTTTTTATAGCATAGATCCAACATTGGTTCTCAAACTTGGTAGATATCAGACTCATCTAGAGCAGCGGTCCCCAACTTTTTGGCACCAGGGACCAGTTTCATGGAAGACAATTTTTCCTTGGATGGTGGGTAGGGGGACGGTTTGGGGAGGATTCAAGCACATACCATTTATTGTGCACTTGATTCCTATTATTATTACATTGTAATATATAATGAAATAATTATACCAACTTACCATAAAAAAAAGAAGAAAGACAGAAGTTGTAAATAAAATAATGGATGAGCCCTGCAATGACTAAAATAAGTGTCAGATTCTGACTTAAAGCCTGCCACCAGATGCAGCTGTGCAACTGATTTATTATGGTCTCTCTGCAGTCAAATCTCACTGCTAATGTTAATCTGTATTTGGAGCTGCTCCCCAGCGCTAATACCTACTGCCTCAACTCCACCTCAGATCTTCAGGCATTATATTCTCATAAGGAGCCACAACCTAAATCGCTCACATGCACAGTTCACAATTGGATTCATGCTTCTATGAGAATCTGATGCTGCTTCTGATCTGACAGAAGAGACGGAGCTCAGATGGTAATGTGAGCCATAGGGAGTGGAGGTAAATACAGATGAAGCTTTGCTCACTTACCCACCGCTCACCTCCTGCTGTGTGGCCCAGTTCCTAACAGGGTCCAGGCCCAGGGGTTGGGGGCTCCTGATCTAGAGGACCTGTTAAAACAGATTCCTGGGCCCTCCTCTCAAAGTTGCTGATAAGTAGTTTTGGAGTGAGGCCTGAGGATTTGCTTGTCTAACACATTCTGTCTCTAGAGTAGTCAGTGATCTTTGCCTACAGTGTAGCTTTAATTATGTTTTTCCTGTTATATATGTTGGTTTTGAGTCCTTTTTAATCATAATTTCTTAACAGAAGCTATAGGTTTAAATCTTGTGGCATTTATCATACTTACTGAGCATGTGGTCAGTACTTTATATTTGTTAATCTATTACAGTTTTGAGCCCAGTAAATTATTAAATATTTCATCCTTCTAGTTGGGTATGGTAGTTCACACCTGCAATCCCAGCACTTTGAGAGACTGAGGTGGGAGGATATCTTGAGTTCAAGAGTTCCAGGACAACCTGGACAATATCACAAGACCTCATCTCTACACAAATCGAAAATTAGCCAGTGTGGTGGCGCATGCTTGTGGAATCAGCAGTTCAGGAGACTGACACAGGAGGATCACTTGTACCCAAGAGACCAAGGCTGTGATGAGCTGTGAGTGGGCCACTGCAATCTAGCCTGAGTGACACAGTGAGACTCTGACTCAAAATGAAATAAAAAAGTATTTCATCCTTCAGTGTACAATGTTTTAAAAAATTTTTTTTTCTTTTCTAGGTATTTAATACAAGGTTGTTTAAAGTCAAAGAAAGGCATTTATTTCTTACCTACTTAGGAAGAGCACAGTATGATCCAGCAAAACCTAACTACATCTCTTTGGACAAATTAGTATCTATTCCTGATGAAATATTTTGTGAAGAGATTGCCAAAGCCTCAGTACAGGACTTTGAAAAATTCTTAAAAACTCTTTAGTTTTTGATGAATGCTGAAATGTAATATTGTAAAGAAAGTGTGTGTATATCTATGTGAATAAATGAGTATATGTTTAAATTTAAATAAATGCCTTAGGTCTCAATTGGTAGTGGAAATAATTTGGTATCATGAATTTGGGTACATATGCTCTGTTACATCTTTCCTGCAAGTTCCTGGTGATTTTATTCTTTTTATTTTTTTTTTTTTTGAGTTGGAATCTCACTCTGTTGCCCAGGCTGGACTGCAGTGGCATGCTCACAGCCACCACAGCCTCGACCTGCTGGGCTCAGGTGATCCTTCCACCTCAGCCTTCCAAGGCTGGAACTACAGGCACATGCTACCACACCCGACTAATTTTTTAATTTATTGTTAGAGACAAAGTCTCGCCAAGTTGCCCAGGCTGGTCTCAAACCTCTGGGCTTAGGCAGTTCTCTCATCTTGGCCTCCCAAAGTGCTGGGATTACAGGCTTGAACCACGGCACCTGGCCTGCAATTTAGTTATTGTGTGACCATTTCCTTCCTTCTTAAGAGAGAACTAAAAATATAGCAAGCTTGGAGAAAGGGAAAGGGTTGGTTTATTTTAAGCTAGTGCTTTGTCATTCTTGCAAAGACGAGAACAGTGGAGGATTTTCCTGTTCATTCTATTCATAGGCCTTTTAAAGTGGTGTCATAACAGAATGGTTTTATTTCCCTTGAAATGTTATGAGTTTCTGGAACAAACTTCATTATTCATCTAGTATTCAGATAATGCTACAAAACTTTTCATTTTGGATTATCTATGGTGTTATCTTTCTGAGCATAGATATTCAAAATTGCTCACAGTTGACTACTAAGGATCAGGAAAAGGAAAGGAAAGTTTGAAGGTAAGTGGAGGCAATGAAATTTAGTAAAAGGCTTAACAAGCCTTTGACTTCCTACCAATAAGCAAAGATTTATTTTCCATTTACCACACGTTATCCTATGCAAATGATTTAATATTCAAATCTTTGCTTTCTTATTTGTAAAATGAGGCATCATAACTTCAGTTATCTGTTTTAGGATCACCAGGTTGGGTAGACTTAACTGGTGGCCTCCACGAACCATGTTTGGTATTTGCACTCTTATGTAGCCCCCTCTCATATTGACTTGGAACCAATGTGATTTAGTCCATGGGACATTGTCAAGTAGAGGCTTGATAAGCACTTGCACATCAGGGCTTGTCCTCTTGGAACTTTATGCCACTATGTAGAGAGGTAGATTGCTCTGTTGAAGAAACTAGGTGGAGGGAAAGGTCTGGCCAAACCTCAGCTATTTCAGCCATGCCAAGTGAGCACCAGATGAGTGAAGAAGCTGTCTTGGATATTCCAGCCTCAGCAGACACTACATTGAGCAGAATTACCCAGCTGAGTTCAGAATTGGTAGAAATAATTAGTGTTGTAAGTCATTGACTTTGTAAGCCATAGTCTCTTTTGCACCATGGTTTTGTGGTGTACTGTAGGCCCTTTAAAAAGCCTCATGAAAAACTAAATTTGTAATTGGTTAGGACTAAGTATAGTGGTATTCCTGTTACATATTTTCTTCATTCAGTAAATGGACATTTGAGTTCCTAGAATACAGTGGCATAGATATTTGTTCTCATGGACTATTCCAATGGATGAGATCAATAAACAAGGAACAAGAAAGAAGGTATGACTGGGAGGCAAAACATGGGAACCACCTTGCTTGGTTTCTTTATGGCTCAGAACCTCGTTTTGTCTTTAAGAACACCCTACTCAGATCAGTCAGAATAGGCAGTTGTGCCACTATGATGAACAATCCTAAAACCTCAAATGACTTAAAACAAGTTTTTATCTCTTTAAAAAAATACATATCTCTTTAGGTTCACAAAGGCTCTGCTCCACATCATCTTTAGTAATACAGGATGATATGTCCTGTACGTCTCCACCATTTCTGGAGTGAAGGAGAAATGTGGAGAATTGCTCTTTAAAAGTTCTCAAACTTTTCTTGGCCAAAGCGTACCCAAACTTTAAGGGAGCAGAGAACAGCAATTCCTAACCCTGTGCTGGGAGAGAAGAAAACCGAAAATAATTTTTGAATAAATGCTAATGACTACAGCAAACATTCAGGCTCTCTAGCTTAATTCCTGTAGAAGATGGAATTCGTGGTGGTCCTGAGTTTCTGATCCCTTGACATAAGGTCTTCCTTCTCTTGCTACCTTCTTCACCTTAAAACCAGCAAGTTGAAACTTATAAGAAGGAAAAGAGAAAAGTGTATTGAATACCTACTCTGCAGGGCAATGTGCCAATGTACAAATGTATTGCATCTCTTCACATCTTTCATACTTCAGTTTCGCTAGTGTAGGCTGGAAGAAGCCATTCATGCTTTTAGCGCAGCATACAGGACTGAATTACTAGAAGAAATTGTGAAAGCACAGAGACAGAAGGAAAAAAAGCAATAAAATTTTAGAACTAGAATATGACTAAGACCATTAAGTCTAACGTTTTGAATTTACAATGAAACAGAGTTCTATACTGTCCCTGCTCTGAGCTTAAAGCTGACCAAAAATAAGCAAACAAAACCATTGTTATCTTCTAATGGGAGAAGTTCACTGTTAACTATCAGTCATGTTAGCTCCCCCAAGTGTTCTCAGTTCCTGGTTGTTTATACCTAAGATATCACATGTTGAATCTGAAACTTAAAAGTGAGCAAATCTATATACTTCTCTTTTATCTTAAAATTGTATGCAAATTCTGCAATACATCTTAGATTTAATTTTTTGAAAATATTTTCTGACCTAACCTACTAAAGTGGCTAGATGTAGATCCTCAGCTGGAGAAACTGAAGACCAGAGGTTTGGTGTCTTTCCTGGATTAGTAGCATAGCATATGGCTCTGGTGTGGTAGCACGAACTTGTAGTTCTGGCTACTTGGAAGGCTGAGGGGGAAGGATAGCTGGAGCCCAGCAGGTGGATGCTGGGGTGGCCGGGAGCGTGCCACTGCACTCCAGTCTGGGCAACAGAGTGAGACTCCAACTCAGAAAAAACAAAACTAATAAAGTAGCATAGCATATGGGCTAAAACTAAGGAGCCCAGAATTTGTATCAGGATTGTCAGATTCTGGAAAAAGAAGAATCTGGATTTTTATTAGCCATGTGCCCTTGGACAAGGAGCCTCAGCTTTTTCCTCTCTACAATGGGGATAATTGCAGTATTTTAAGATTTAGAATTAAATGAGTGTGTAAGAGGTCACCTCTCCAACCCCCTTTGCTCTTGCTTGGGCTCTGGTTGTATCTAGAAAACAAGACAGATTAACAAGAGAACAGCATGCAAATTTTACTAGCTTTACACATTCATGCGGAGCTTCACAAGAAAGTAACTACAGTAAGAAGTGGCCAAAGCAGATGCTTTTATACTATTTGAACACAGAACGATACATTTGAGATGAAATGACAGGACAAAGGGGCTCTGGCCATGGGCAGTAACTCTCTAGTAGAGTCAACTGGATGTGTGTGTGTTTGTGTGTGGCGGGAAGCGGGGGGGGGGGGGGCGTAAAACTAGTAAAAGGGTGACTTCGAAAAGCATATTTATCCAGGTCCACTACAGCCCCCAACTTCCAGTCTTTGGTGATAAAGGCGATTTTCTGGCCCCGGTAAGGTATAGATGCTCCCCCTCCCTCCCCCCCCCCAGGAAACTTCGTGGCCTGCGGAATGCAGAAGAGACAGATCAGCTAGCCCTTTGTGAACCTACAATTTCTTCAGTGTTTTAACTCGGAATAACCAATACACCAATTCGGCATATTTGGTGATGACAAGTTCTTGAATCCTTCAATAGAAAAATAAGACTGGGTCCATATAATGTTTAGCCTACTGTTACCTTACTGGTACAAACAGCTCAATTAACACCGCCCACAATCTCATAACTAGTAATAGAACCCGGCTTTAAGCCTGGTTCTGCTAATTCCTTGTCTAGTGTTGTGTTCCCTTCACGTCACACAGACTCTATCTCAAAACCACGCGCGCAAGAAGCCCGACCGACTCCATCAGCCTCACCCCGGCGGGGAGGGGTGCACCGCAGGTGTCCTTCGTCGGCCGCCAGAGCTGCGCCTGCGCGGTCGTCCTCCCTAGTCTCGCGATGCGTTGCAAGGCGCATGCGCACTGGGCCGTGCGCGGCTTCTAGGACTTACCCAGAAGGCAACGCTTCGCTTTCGGGTCAAAATGGCGGGCAGGCCGGCTGGTAAGTTAGTCGGGGGTGCGGGCATCGCCGCACCCCACCTTTTGTTTTCGTAGCACTTTTCACTTTTTCTCTCTCCTAAGTGGATGGGTTTGCTACTTAAAGGAAGGTGGCAGCTCCAGTCCAACAGAAAGGACGTGTTTCCCGCACCCCTTTGCCGTCCCCAGGCCGGTCTTGCCCGGAGGGTTGGGATGTGACCTGATGTCTTTGAAGGTGCTCGCGGTGGCGCTGACAGCTCTGGAGTTCCAGCTGCGCTTTCTCGTCAGCCCTGCCCCTCGGTGTGTCATTGAAATGTTCAAGGGCACAAAGAGATAATTAGTGCATGATTTTCAACCAGAATGAGTTCGGTGTTAGCTATGACCCAAGCACTGTCTTGCGCATTGGCTCAATAAATTCTGCCATTACGACGAGGGAGATAATAGATTCCCTTTTACTCTGATAAGAGTCAACGTGACCGGAGGAAATAGAATTGGAAATTTCATTCTACCCTTCGCGCTTCTCACACTGGAAATTAGAGCAAGGGTTACGGCGAAGCTTCAGGTTAACCTTGGATTAGCCGGAAAGTCAACTTGATCAGTAGGTTGACAGAAATTTGTATTTATTGTAGACACTAGAACAAACGCATTTACTATGGACTAGAATGCAGAAATTACTGGGATATTTAAAACAATGATCATCAGTTAGAGTTTTCCCTATTTTTTTCTAACCTCACCTCTGCCCTCTGGCGCTGTGTATTGGAGTGGCTTTTAAAAAATATTGGTCCCCTTCTCCCTGCCTCCAGCAATTGTGAAGCTGTTAGGCGACGTCAGGTTGCCAGAAAACATCCTTTAACCTAATTGCCATTGACCTTTTGGTGGGCGAGGGAGATGTTTAAGAATTATTTCATTAACTTGGCAGATATTGAAGGAGGCTTATCAGATTCAAGGCACTCTGCTTCTATGCTGTGTTTGGGAGCCATATGGACCAGATCTCAGCTCTTACAAGCTAGCTTTGCCCTTGGTGGGGATCACTTCTGTAAGCCTACTTCCCCTTCTGCAATAACAGGCAGGTAGTAAATAAACCCAGCTAATGTTGGTAAAGCAAATAAGACACAATAAATGTTCCATTAATAATTATTGTCCTAGTTACTGGCAGACATTTTTATAAATAATTTGTCTTCCATGAGTATGTTTGTAGATTGTTGACTCTTTGATACTTGTTTTTTTAGTGGCAATTTTATGCATGACTCTTAATTTCCAAGGATATGTACCAAAGCTGTGTAATTTGTAATGTACTAATGGTGAGCCATGAGAGTTGGAGTGAAAGGAGTGCAGGCTTTTCTTCCTTGGAAGGGGATTGGCTCTAGACAATTTAAAAGAAAATGTCGACTTGTTGTATCTCCCCTTCTGTACCCTCTCTCTTCTATAAACACAAGACACTATCATGTTACTGGGTTATCCCATCAAGCTAAGTCTTGTTCCCCAAAGAGTTTAAACTTTACTGTTTCTCCTCATTCATTTTCAAGTATCCATTTCCTTGGTGGAAAATTACCTGCTTTAGAGGAGTGGTTCATGTTACTCTTTAGGTGATTAATTAATAGTATAAACATTCTCCCAGAAATACATATCTTAAAGAAGGTGGCCAAGTGACCTAACTGTAATACAGAATAAAATTTAGAGGATGAGGGTCTAAATGAAGGATCTATCCTGAAGTCTCACCCTCTTTTCATACAACTTCAGCTCCTTTGAAGAAAAAAGTTTAGTTATTTCCTGTGATCTATATCTGAAATGACATGATAGAAATGTTCCAAGTTCCTTGTCCATCACTCACTTCAAATCTGATGGCAACGGGGACATGAAGGCACAGGGTATTGAGAGGCTAGAATGGCAGTAATTGTACTCATGGATCCCTTGTACAATGAGGTATTTGAGTTTACCCTATCCTCCCATAACTTGCTGCCTAATTTTTTTCCAGTGGTCACTTTTGTTCATAAATAAGCAATCTTTATAAACAACATATAGATTATAAGCTTTATAAAAGGAAATTTTTTTCCTATATTTGCAACCAGTACTATTTCTGGTTGCTTGCCTATCACTGTGTTCATAAAATATAAGTGAATTGTAGCAGCTAACAGTATGACAATTATCAGTTGCAGCGTCAAGCCGGTGGCTGGAAGGAATTCGAAAATGGTATTACAATGCTGCAGGATTCAATAAACTGGGTAAGTGTTTGTGCTTTCTTTCCTTTCTCTAAGAGTAGTGCTTTTGCAAGTGTTATTATGGTTCCCAAAAAAAAGCTTCACTTGTTCCTGTGTACACCAGAAGATTTTAAAACTGGATCACATTTTATTGTTATGTTAAATCAAATCTATTTTCTTTTTTCAGTTCTTTTTTTTTTTTTTGAGAGAGGTGAAATCCTCTAAAGTGTTTGAGGCAGAAAGTAGAGATTTCTCAAAGATTAAAATTGTCTCATATCTTTGCAATCATATGCTTCTTACACTTTTTTAGAACTTTATAATTTGCTGTGAACTTCACCTTTTGCTGTTGAAGCTTGTTGCGAGTGTAATTAAATGTCGCTGGTTCCTTAGTGCACCATTGTTTTAAGATTGTTTAAACATTAGTCTCAGATTTAAAGCCAAACATGTGGTTAATGATGTAAGTTTAAAAACAAAGTAAACATTTAAAATATATTTTAAATTGATTTAGATAAAATGTGAATTTTGTGGCAGTGGATTTTAAGAGGCTCATATATTGTTTCCACAGTACAGTTCAAGAAATAACCCATTATATGTATAAAATGCACAGGTTATCTATTGTACCTGGTAATTTGAACTCCTGATATTTCACTTAAAGTCTTAAGTTATAAGTCATAGAGAGATTTTATTTATTAAGGGAAAAAACCTGGTTTTTGAGAGGCATGTTTAATCTAACTTTTATTATCAATCATAGGGTTAATGCGGGATGATACAATATACGAGGATGAAGATGTAAAAGAAGCCATAAGAAGGCTTCCTGAGAACCTTTATAATGACAGGATGTTTCGCATTAAGAGAGCACTGGATCTGACCATGAGGCATCAGATCTTGCCTAAAGAGCAGTGGACCAAATATGAAGAGGTAGAACAACTTTTCTATATCTGACAGTGTTGGTCATTAAGATTGAGTATAAGAAACCAGAGTAACATGTTCATTTGTATAGTGCCTTAGAGTTTGCAAAGTTGTGCCAAACAAATGTTCTTTAGCAGCCTGGGAAGTTAGTAGAGTAAGTGTTGTCAACATTTTAGAGAAAAACACATTGAGACTTAGAGGAGAAGTGACTCGTCAGAATCCCTAGGCAAACCTCTAATATGTAGAGCTAGGGCTAGAATCCAGGTCTTCTGCCTCCCAGGCCACTGATGTTTTCTCTCTGTCCTCTGCATCTGATGAGATGAGATGAGCCCTGTGAGAAGCCCTCTGAATCCCAGGAAGGACTTCTGTGAAACTCCTGAACTTTCACTGAAACTAGGCAAAAACCTATGTAGACGCTCATTTCTTTTTCTTCCCCAACAGATTTCCCTCTCATAACCTATCAAGGCACCTTATAACAGTATCATTATGGGTTTTTATATTTTAAAAAGCAAATAGTTATTGGGTTGAAAATATGTTTTCTTAAATTGAAATTTAATATAATTAATTTTGATGATTTTTGTTGTTGATTAAGACCTTCTGAGTGTTTGGAATGTATCTGTGTGATAGTAACATGTAATATTTTACTAATTCTTTAGGATAAATTCTACCTTGAACCATATCTGAAAGAGGTTATTCGAGAAAGAAAAGAAAGAGAAGAATGGGCAAAGAAGTAATTGTGTAGTTGAAATCTGTGGATGCAGCTATCCTCAAAGTATTTTTATGAAGATGGTTAAACCTAAAACATACAATTTAAGAATTATTTGATTGCAGATGTATTACTTTAAATAAATGTCTATTGAAATCATTGTTGGAGTTTTTAAATTCTAAACTGTATACTGAATCACTACTGAATTCGCTTACTGTTGCAATTCTTTCCAAACTCCCAAGATATTTTTAGTGAGTGCTTAACTACTTTCGGGAGCTCAGATGCCACTTTATGCATTGTGCTCACTCTTGCTTTACTGAAGGATGTAACTACACCAAGAGCATAGTCACCTGTATATTGCCTTTGGAAGTTAGCAAGATACTTAGAAACCACATCATGGCCTAACTTGCAGGTATGGAATGGAGCTAAAAACAAGTGCCAATAACTTTATTTTTCTTAAGCCAGCAGAGCATTGAGCAGACCGGCTCATGCTTTAGAAGCTACTGGATAAAAGGGGAGGATTTGCCTCCTTGTTTGCCAGGATTGGGAAGTGATCTCTTCAACCATTGCTCTCCAGATAGTATCCTATCACTTAAGAAAATATATGTCTATAAGAATGGGATTGGCAGTAGCGGGATGCTGCTGGGGTGTGTGGTGGGGAGGGAACACAACAATAAGGGTACCTGATCTCAAACCAGGCAAAGGGGGGACCAAAGGGAGGTCCAAACCTCACCTGTACAGTGACCACTTATATACCTAATCATGAATTATACCCTATGTCTTTTTTTTTTTTTTTTTTTGAGTTGGAGTCTCACTCTGTCACCCGGGCTGGAGTGCCATAGCACATTCATAGCCATCGCAGCCTTGACAACTGGACTCAGGTGATCCTTCTGCCTCAGCCTTCCATGTTGCTGGAACTACAGATGTACACTACCTACCATGCCTAGCTTTTTTTTTTTTTTAATTATAGAGACAAGTTCTCACCAAGTTGCCCAGGCTTGTCTGGAACCCCTGAGCTCAGGTAGTCCTCTTGCCTCCACCTCCCAAAGTGCTGGGCTTACAGACTTGAGACACCATGCCTGGCCCACATCTTTTAAAAAGAAAGATGTATGTGTGCATCCCAAAATAGATATATTTCAATACATGTACTCCTATGTAGACTAGAAAACAAAAAGTAGACATTAGAAAAATAGAAGTACGAAGACAAATCCTCCTTTCTCCACGTATCCCAGTGACTTCCACTATGGAAACAGTTTGTTATAAAGCATATGATAAGGGCCGGATACTGATCAGTTAAAAGTTTTAGGATCATTTTTAAAGGATATTTTTAAAAAATATAAATTAGGATCACTTTTTTTTTTTGACAAGCAGGGAAAAACCCATTTTATTTGCAGGACTGATCTTTGTAACCACCGAGGCCACTATGTACAGGCAAGGGTGGGGAGCCTTATTTCTTGGTCTCCGCCTTGGACAGAGTCTTGATGATCTTCCTGGCCTGTAGGCGCTCTTCAGGGCGCTTGCGCGCTTCCTTGGTCTTAGTCCTGCAGGCTTCAGCCTGATCTGCCAGGAGCTTCTTGCGGGCCTGTCTGCCTTCAGCTTGTGGATGAGTTCCATGAAGTTCCGCTTGTTCTTGAAAACATTCCCTTTCACCTTCAGGTAGAGGCTGTGATACATGTGGCGATCAATCTTCGATTCACGGTAACTCCTGAGCAGCCGGTGCAGGATCCTCATCCTCATCCAGGTCACCTTCTTGGGCATCCGGGCATTGGCTGTCCCCTTTCGCTTACCTATGCCCATGTGCCTGCCCTTCTGGCGGTCCAAGGTATTTTTCCGGCATGAGCCCGGGAATGGACAGTCACTGGCTTGCGGATGATCAGCCCATCTTTGGTCAGTTTCCGGATCTGCTGACGGGAATTGGCACTGACGATTTCATTGATCTCATTGGGGTCCAACCAGACCTTCTTTTTGCCACAGCGTAGGACACTGGGGGCAAGCCTCTTCTGAATACTGAGCATACTCATGGCTGCGGCTGCTGCAGCAAAAACCAGGATCACTTCTTAATGTTATTGCCACCCCTACATTGTGACGTGACTTCCTTGGTGGAGGTGAAGGCATGGAACCACAGCTGGCAGGGAAGGAACAGTAGAGCCTGTAGCCTGACCACTGTTCCACAACAAGATGCTGTGTATGCGAGGGTATCTTACCTCAGATAGCAACTGTGAGAAACAAGTTTTGTGTTACATTTAAAATTAGTAAAGCAATAAAAGTGTGTGTATACCATATTTTCACAAAATTACTGATAATTGACTTTTATAACATGATCAGAAAGCATGTTTTAAAATGTTTACTACAATATTAGAAAGTCTCTTTAAATTCCCTGTAAAGCCTGTGAGAGAGGGATGGGGGAAGGGAGGCGGGGCACTGACCCAGGAACCCATGCTTATAGGTGCTGTTGACATCTACAAAACAAGCCTAAAGACACTGCTGGAAGATAGGGGGACAAACAGAACTGCCCAGGGTTGAGCTATAGTAGGAAGAGGATCTCCTGTGCCATCCACCCACTCAGGTTTAAAATGGCATGACAGGAGGGCACCCCCTGATTTTGTGGAAGTTCCCTAAAGCCAAAGTGCATGCCTGTTCTATGGCACTGACTACTGTAATCTAAGTGAGAACAAGTATGCAAAAGTTCTTCAAAAGCCATAGAACACTATGTCAATGTTTTTACTGTTAAGTGTACATTATTGTTATTTTCTGCTTATTATAAAGACTAAGGAAAAATAAGTAGTCTTTGAAACTAGGTGAATAGGAGGGAATTTGTTAGTCCATCAGTGGAATCCTTTCGTTTGAAAGAGAGGGCCTTCGTGTAATCAAAAGCTGTCCTGTTTGAAAAATCATGGAAGTGTGAGAAACACTAAAATGTCATCCTGTAGACAGAACAGTAGAGTGACTCAGCTAATTCTGGATCAGACTGCACAGGTCTGAATCTATTTGCTTACTGTGTGACTTTAGGAATATAAGTTAACCTTTCTGTGCCTCAGTTTCCTCGGCTTTAAAATGGAAATAGTGATAGAACCTGTTTTACACGGTGCTTGTGAAAATTGACTAGTTCCTAAATAGTTCCTGGCACATAGTAAGTATGATGTATAAGTTATGTGACTAGAAAGGAGAATAAATAATTTAGGGGAAAAAATTGAGTCTAATAGTTGACCAGTAGATAAGCTCCAAGGTCCTTTCTCCCTTCCATCTCCTGTGTAGTACTTTCATTTCTGGTTCTTCTACTCCCCTTAGATGTCTCACCTCTTTGAATGAAGTACCTGTCACCCGACATGAGAAGAGGTGGAATTGGCTCTGTACGACAACTTTGATCAGGGTGG
The DNA here is from genome assembly GCF_000164805.1 of Carlito syrichta. Classification (NCBI taxonomy): domain Eukaryota; kingdom Metazoa; phylum Chordata; class Mammalia; order Primates; family Tarsiidae; genus Carlito; species Carlito syrichta. The sequence goes on along the minus strand of NW_007246383.1, from coordinate 254,662 downwards.
AGCTAAGACTTGGCCGTCCCTGTTTTCCCTTTGGATCGGCAATCTTTTTAAGCTTCCAACATTTCAAATCCTGTTAATTTGCCTTGTATAGTTTAAAATGTTTGCTATCTTTTCTTATTCAAAGTTTAAGATTGGTTTTGAGTACATGGTTTTCCTAAACCTTGAAGAAAGATCTATTTGACTCTGAAGCCATCGATGTTCTGTTTTGCTGTTTTACTGTACTTTACAAGTCTACCCACAAAAACAGCTGGCTATGTTCACTGTCGTGCACTACCTGGTATCACTCAGCCTTCATGTTATCAAGGTGTAAGAAGCCAGAGTAAGGGATATCAGGCCTCAGACTTCCAAATGCTGACTCTGGTTTTAATTCCATATTACATGGAAATGTTTGATAACTTTCCTGAACTGAGTTCTCATGGCCTAAATATTTATGTGATTCTCTATGATGACAGCACCTTCTCCTATTTTTAAATTCTAGAACCAATAAAGTCCAAAGTGTAGATTTTGGTAATGAATCCATGTAGCTTGTTTTAAGGACTCCCTGTTAAAGCATTCACTCTGTACTAATTCTGACTTGCTAAAAAATTCAGTAATAAGAATAAAAACTGGACCAAAACCCAAAGTTTCTATAGTCATAGTCATCCTTCCAGGTTAGTACACAGGATGTAGTTTAAAAATACAGACATCCTGTGTGTGGCTTTGAAAATAACCAAAGTACTTGGAATTAAAATGTTAGGTGAGAATAAAAACTGTCATAGCCAAATACTTGACAGTCTGATAGATGAAGAACAGATGAGTTTATATTACATGAGCAGCACAAATTTTTAGGAATCACAGCATTAGAGAATACAATTAGAACGTGAATGAGACATAGCTCTTTACGAAACATAAGGTGAGTCCCTTTATTAGAACAAGATGCAAAGTTCGGCCACTAGGTGGCGATACACTACAACTTGACAACTGGTCCATAGCACCAACCCTATTGAAGATTTCTCCATCCTGTAACCGACCAACCCCCCCCCTTCATTTTTCAGGATGACAACACCTTAGAGGTTTATGGCCATCAGGAGAATTTACTACTAAGCTATATACTGATGTAATGAAATCTAATATATGCTGTGCAATGAATTATGAGATGTTATTTAGTTTCAGGATTTTATTACTTCAATCAGTTATGACCATATTTCCTTTTATATGATTGCTCACTCTTTAAACATACCAGATGACTGTATAAGGAACACCTAATAAAGTCTATAGAGATTAAAATATAAATGTTTTAATTTATTTGCCATAATTTGTTTAAATTTTGGTTATACTAGTGTTCGTATTAAAAGCCATAACATGTTAGAATCTGAGATCTCAGATCAGATGCTGCATCTAATATATTTTGCTAAGATATTTTATTGTATGTATTAGCAATCGAGCAGAAAAGAAGAAATGGATTATTACAAGGTAGTTAATTTTTAGCATAGATGTCAGAAAGCCTGTTAAAACGCGAGAGGCTTATGATAAACTATTTACATTGTCATTCTGGATTCTGACTACATCTCTTATGGTAGAAAGAATGTATTATTTGTTTAACTTTGTATTTTAATACATTTGCCTATTTTGCCTGAATGTAAAAATGTAATTTAAAAATAAACCCCTGTGAAACTTCTGGTAACATTATTCAATTGAATCATTGTTCTGCTAGTATTCCAACTATTTTTAAGGCAAATTATATACATATCTATGAAAATTGTTACAAGCCAAACCAAAAAAGATAATTATGTGTTTTACAAAAGAATCAGCTTACAATTTCTTTCCTATGCATCCATTTAACATGTGGCTTGCCACCAAACTGAAAACTGGTCTGAGGCCAATGATTTAGGCAAGTCACTAGCCTTTAAAGATTGGAATTCCTCAGCTATAAAAGGAAGGATTTGACTACAAAGTCATTAGGACTCCTTTCAGCACCAAAATGTTTCGGGTTTGTGATTTAATTTATGTACTGTACTGTTAGGATGAACTAACATTGACGGAGTACCAGCTTTACACCAGGCACAGTTCATATGCTGTCTCTTTTAATCCTCCCTGCAACCTTCTGGCATAGGGATTATTACCCGTTGTATGGAGGAAGAAATTGGGCTTTAAAAGTTCCTTTAATCCTTGTTCATTATATAGTTTTGTGGGGAATGTGTGTGTGTGTGTGTGTGTGTGTGTGTGTGTGTGTGTGTATGTTCCAGGCTAAGCAGAAGCTAGGCATAGCACAGGATTTCTTAGCCTCAGCACTTACAGACATTTGGGGCTGGACAAATCTTTGTTGCAGGGGCCTCTCCTATACATTGTAAGATATTTAGCAGTATCCCTGGCTTCTACACACTAGAGACTGTACCACCTTGCCCCCCAGTTGCAACAACCAAAAATATTTCCAGATATTGCCAAATGTCCCTTGGGGAGGAGACTTGTTGAAAACCACCCATGTAGGGAGTATAGAGAGAAACAAGATGGTAGAGACAGATACGTAGTTAAACATATAAATATGTAAACATAAACGTAAATAAGTGTATAATTTTCTGTAATAAATATGTCCTGAAAGTATGAAAATATGAGAAGGTATTCTAACTCAACCTGGATGGGGATCAGGGAAGACTCTGAAAACTTGACTAATTCCAGAAGGGTGAGCAAAGTTAGCCAAGCCAAGAATGTGGAGAAGGGCTTTCTAAGCAGAGAAAAATGAGCAGGAAATGCTCAATGGCATGGAAGTGCAGGGTGTGTGTCTAGGGAAGAACAGGCAGTTTTGCATGGATGGAGTGGCAGATGTTAGCTGGAGAGACTGGAGATGCAACTTGAGAGGTATGTGCCACACTGAGATGCCTGGACTTCATCCTATGAGCAGCCGAGTGTTTGGATAGATTCTGGGAAGTGAAAATGTTGGGTCAAGGGAGATGAATATTTAAATTGTTTCAATCCTGAACTGCCAATTTGCTTTTCAAACTTTCTAATAATTTATACTCCTCTAAGCAATTCATGAGGGTCTTTTCCATTGCATTCTTGCCTGCACTGAGTGCTCTCATTACAAACAATCTTTGTGAACTTGGTTGAAGAAAGAGTTTCTTGTTTAAATTTTGCATTTCTTGGATTGAGTAGTTAAACCTTTTTCCATATGTTATTATCAAGTTGTTTTTCCCCTTTCATCAATCTTGTTCACGTCTATTGCCCATGGGTCTATTTTTATTTTCACAGCCTTTTCCTTATTTGTTTAGTTTTCCTCCTAACTACCCTCTTCCCCCAAATTTGGGTCAGTTCTTATCTATCTGTGTGAGACCTTTATATATTTAGACAGTACTCGTTTCACTTAAATTTGCCGAAATAATATTTTCTTATTTTGTTGTTTGAATTTTATTTGGGTTATTTTTTGATGCCTTTTCAACTTTGTTCGTGGTGGTTTTTGTCAAATGGAAGTTTCCAATTTTTATGTAGTACAGATTACCAGTCCTCTTCTCTGTGGTTTTGCCTTTAAGGTCATGCTTTGAGAAGTCCTCCCTTTACTCCAGGGATATATAAATAACCAGTGAGGTTTTCATCCAGTGCTTTTAGCTACAAGAAATAAAACCATAAATCTTTAATCTCTCTGGAATTTAGGTATAGGGTGTGAGCAGAGTATTTTTTGAGAGCTACTAAGAGGTCCAGCTGGCAAGACTAGATATCAATTAGATATCCAGGGGGTGGAGGTGAGGAGGATAGAGAGAGGCATGGACGGATTCCACTATGGAGGATCAGTTAAGGGGGTGCAGTTTGGTAATTAGCCCCTTCTGTGAGCTTGTCATTCTGTAAGATTGTTTGCTGTGATGAATATTCTAGAGTCACTCTCTGCCCTTCCCCATAGGGCTCTGCACCCTGGGAGGCAGATATTAGGTGTATTAGGTGTAGAATGCATGAGTAGATACTCTTGTCTTCTAGCTTCTGGTTTGGGCTTGGGTGGTGGAAGGAGAGGGATCACCTGCAAGAGAGGGTAGACAAGAGAAAGACTACAGTAGCCCATGTTCCTCTGCAGAAAGCTACAGCCCCTGTCAGGCAGCCCCTTTCAGGATTCCTTTCCATCTGCTCCCCTTGATATCTCTATCAAAGTTGGCTTTCCTTGACCTTGCCTGCCATTTGTTCTTGGCCCCTGCATTGGACATTTCTTGGCTGCCTGGTTGGGTGTGCCATTCTTTCCTACCTGGACCCCAACCACTCACATAGAACAAGTTGGGCTCCCTCTGCCCCACCACTTGGTCGCGTGAAAGCACCAAGTGCTGCTACTTGGAACTGGTTTGTGGTCTTTTCCTGGAAAACCTTATAAGCTTGCTTCTTTGAGACTGGCTAACTTATGCCCCAGTCTCAGATTCCAGGAGACCACATAAGTTCCTGTAGATGGGAATGACCTTCCAAGGCCTGGCTGCTACCACCCCCACCTCTCTGCTTCTACCCATGGAAGATCTGCTTCCAATCAGAGACTTACTCTTCTACACAATTTAATGCAGGTAAATGCCAGCATTAAAAAAATGCCATATGATAGAAAACAGAAGGTTCATCCATCCTGACATATCCCTGCGTTGCTTTTCTAAACAAGCTCTTTATCCTGTTTAACTCCCTCTTCCCCGAACACACTGCAATTTGTTCCTCCATTCCCCGTCCCCTGGAATGCTGCTGTGACCCTCTTTATTCTCTCTGCTTGTCTAAATTCTAACTTTATTTTTTATTTTTTATTTGAGTCAGAGTCTTACTCAGTTGCCCAGGCTGGGGTGCAGTGGCACACTCACGGCCACCGCAGCCTCGACCTACTGGGCTCAGGCGATCCTTCCGCCTCAGCCTTCCAAGTAGCTGGAACCACAGGCATGCGCCACCATGTCCAGCTACTTTTTGTGCTTATTGTAGAGACGAGATCTTGCCAGGTTGCCCAGGCTGGTCTCGAAGCCATGGGCTCAGGCATTCCTCTCGCCTCCGCCTCCCAAATTGCAGGGATTACAGGTGTGAGTCACTGCGCACAGTTCTAGCTTCACTTTAAGACAAAAATTAAATTCTGCCTAATGGGAGAGGCCCTCTCTGATTCCCTGACACCTGACATTTGTATTTTCTTTTAATTTCTGAAGCACTTACTGCTTCAAGCAATCATTTGTTACTTAACAATAACAAATACTATTTACCTAATGTTCACCGTGCACCATTCCTGGTCTCATTTATTCCTTAAAAAAGTTCTTTAAGGTGAGTAGGAATAATTTCTTTTCATGGAAGCTCAGAGACATTAGGTAACTGGTACAAGATCACACTTTGAAAGTGAGCAGATGGAAACTTAAATTCTGTCTGCCTTGAGATCGCTGTGTTGTCTTTTTAAATTTAAGGTATAGAACATGATGTCTTGATATGCATATACCTACTGAAATGACTACTACAATTAGGGGTATTAAAATATCCATCACCACATATAGTTACATTTGTGTGTATGATAAGAGCACCTAAAATCTTCTCTTTTAGAAAATTATCAGTATATAATACAATATAATATAGTCACCATGATGTGCATTGGATCTCTAGACTTATTTATCCTACAACACTGCAAGTTTGTATCCTTGGACCTACTTCATCCCATTTTCTGTCGCTGCCTACCCCGAGAACCACCATCCTACTTTGCTTTTATGTATTTGACTTATTTATTTTATTTTATTGAGATAGGGTCTCACTCTGTTGCCCAGGCTGGCATGCAGTGGCACCATCATGGCTCACCACAGCTTCAAACTCCTGGGCTCAGGTGTTTCTTCCACCTCAGCCCCCCCAGTTGTTGGGACTACAGGTGCATGCCACCACGCCTGCCTAATTTTTTAAATTTTTTTGTACAGACAAGATCTCACTATGTTGCCCAGACTGGTCTTGAACTCTGGGGCTCAAGCAGTCCTCCTGTCTCAGCCTCCCAAAGTGCTGGGATTACAGGCATGAACCATCATGCCCAGCCATATTTGACTTTTTTAGATTCCACATATAAGTGAGATCATGCATTATTTTTCTTTCTGTGTCCGGTTTATTTCACTTAACATCGTGTCTTCCATGTTTCATCTGTGTTGTTGCAAATGTTAGTGTCTTATTATTTTTTTAAAGCTGAATAATATTCCTTTGTGTGGGGTGTCTCACAATTTCTTTATTCATTTATCTGTTGACAGACACTTTGGTTGTTTCCATATCTTGGCTATTGTGAATAATGTTGCAATGAATATGGGGGCACAGATAGCTTCATGAAGTGGCCATTTCATTTCATTTCAATCCAGAAGCAAGATTGCTGGATTGTATGGTAGTTCTCCTTTTGCTTCTTTGAGGAACCTCTTACTGTTTCCCACTGCACCAATCTACATTCCCACCAACAGTGTGCAAGGGTTCCCTTTTCTCCATATGTTTATCAATACTTGCTGTGTCTTTTTGTTTGTTTGTTTTTAGTAGTTATTCCAGGCCAGGCTCGGTGGCTCAGCCTGTAATCCCTGAACTGTGGGAGGCCGAGGCCAGTGGATTTCCTGAGCTCGCGGGTTCGAGACTAGCTCAGGCAACTTGATGAGACTTAGTCTCTACAATAAAAATAAAAATAAATTAGTTTCGGCTACTTGGAAGGCTGAGGAAGAAGGATCGCCAGAGCCCAGCAGGTCGACGCTGGAGTGGCCATGAGCATGCCACTGCACTCCAGCCTGGGCCACGGAGTGAAACTCCAACTTAAAAAAAAAAGTTAGGTATAAGGAGATATTTCACTGTATTCCCCTGATGATTAGTTATGTTGAGCACTTTCATATACCTGTTGGCCATTTTTGTGTCTTCTTTGGAAAGATGTCCATTAAAATCCTTTGCCCATTTTTTTCATGTGTTTTTTAAATGTTGATTTTTCAGTGTATGCCATCTCACACCTTATCTTTTTCTTTACTAATTTTATTTTGCTACTTTTATTTTTAAATGCTATCTGTTAAATAAAATCTTTCTTGTTGTTTGTTTTCTTGAGTCAGGGTCTCACTCTGTTGCCCAGGCTGGAGTGCATTGGCATGAGCATGATGATATGGCATGATGATCATGGCTCACAGCAGCCTCAATCTCCTCGGCCCAAGCCATTCTTCTGACTCAGCATCCTGAGTAGCTGGGACTACAGGTGTACGCCACCACCCTCAACTAATTTTTTAAGTTATTTTTTGTAGAGACAAGGTCTCACTATGTTACCCAGGCTGGTCACAAATTCCTGGGCTGAAGTGATCCTCCTGTCTCGGCCTCCCAAAGTGCTGGGACTACAGGAGTGGGCTACTGCACCTGACCTGAAGTAGTTAGTTTTGAAAGTAGTGTGATCTGCTTTTTGTATATGTCTATTACTCTGTATTATATTTTTCTTTTTTTTTTTTTTTTTTTTTTTTTTGAGAAAGCAGGATTTATTGAGAGATCAGAAAGCTCCCGCAGTGGGAGGGGACCCGAAGGGGTTGCTTATTTATTTTCTGAATTTGTTTCCTGCATTAGCATGTAAGTGACTTGAGGAAAGAAACTGTGTCATACATTCCCTGCACCCCTGGTGTCTAGCTCACCACACAGTGTACCGTAGATGCTCAATAAATACTTTAACTAAAAAAGTACTAAAAATAAAGCTTAGTAGACATAAAAAAGTAGTATAATCATACTTTCTCTGAGGAGATGAACTTTGAACTATGCCCTGGATGCTGGAGAGGATTTAAAGCACCCTGGTTTTTCAGTTGGGCTGTGCAGAAAATTACTTGGGAAGCTTTTTTTTTTTTGACAACCCACCCAAACCAAATTAACCTGATGCCTAGGACCGGCCCTCCCCCCCACCAAGTTTCTAAATTAATTGGTTTGGGAAGCAACTTGAGATGAAACTGGTTTTAATGTGTAATTAAGGCTGTTGAACACGAATCTAGGGAAGAACATCCCTGGCTGAGAGGACAGCGAGTACAAAGGGTCTGTGGTAGGAATGAACTGGGGGTGGCCAAGGAGGAGCTGACAGAGAAAGCCACTGAGCTGAATCCAAACGAAGGAGGGGAAAGAGTCAATCCTAGGGCCACAAAGGTGGGCACAAACACCCCAGGGAGGCCATTTTAGACCCAGAGAAGCTTAAATTTTACTTAAATGTAACTGTAAACTCTGGAGTCTTTTAAGCAGTAAAATATGATTATACAGTAAGCAGTATATATTAACTACCTCATTCTTTTTAAGAAATGTATAACATTCTGGATTATGGATGTACCATAATTTATTCAACCACTTTCCTGTTGATTGGCATTTGGGTTGCTTCCACTCGGATGGATGCTATTATCAATAGAACTGTAGTGAATATACTTGTGCACTTGTGCTTTTGAATTTTTGCAGGATAGAATTCAAAGGCTTAAAATTTTAGACAGGGAACGTGGTTAGTAGGGAGGGAAGAAAATCATTTAAGACTTCCTGTCATGCAAGGAAGAGCGATCTCTCAAACTCAAGTGTATCCGATGCGTGTTCCACATCAGCCCGAATACAGCCAGGTTTAGCAGACCATCAAGATTTTGCAACCAGCCACTGGAATATCCTACAATAACACTGAAGTGTGAGAAACACAGACACACCCAGTGTTGCTGAAACAGACGTTTCATTTCCCCTTAGGTTTTAATAATATCATACATTGATTACATTTAGCCCACTTTCAGTTCTACCCAAGTGATTGTAAACATTGTATGTTTAGATAGCTTTTTTGAAATTTGATAATAAGTCAGAACAAAATTTTCCTTTCAGATACATATAGAATTCTTTATAATTTCCCTTGTCTAAAAAAAGGAGCCTAGTATGAATGTTTATCTATTCAAAAATATTTTGTTTTTGTTTTGTTAAGCCATTTCCACATTTTTGACATGTGTTTGTGTACAAATAAGTTTTCATTTTGTTCATGCAACTCATAGTTATTCAAACATTGTGCTAGGTGCTGGCATCCAATGCACCTATTAAGACACTTTTTCCACGACTCAAAACCATTTTACAACTCATCAGTTCTAATGTCTTTTAGTGTTTCTGCTGTTTTATGTTTCACCTCTTCCACATTGGCAAAACATTTCCCTTTGAGGACTTTTTTCACCTGAGAGGGAAAAAAAACATCACTCAGGGCGAGATTGGGTGAATAAGGAGGGTAGGGGGCATGATGTCCATGCCGTTTTTGGTCAAAAACTGCTGAACACTCAGTGCAGTGTAGGCAGGTGCATTGTCATGTTGGAAGAACCAGACAACTGTTTGTCAAAACTCGGGACATTTCTTCCACACTTTCTCAAAACTTCCAGATAAAAGCTTAGGTTGACCATTTGATTTGGAGGAACACATTCTGAATGTACTGCAAGGAGCCTCCCTCCAAAAGATAATTCTAGGTTTTTTGGGGTCCCCCCTCATATGGTTCTTGCAGTTGTAGGAACAGGATGCAGGAGTTTGTCCTCCACCAGGACTTACATTGTGGATAATTCTTTCCCTTCACCCTTGAGCAGGAGTGTGCTTAGATGCCGAGGCTATGATGTGGACACATCTGAGACATATGAACCCCAGGAAGGAGCAGACTATCGGGGGAGTCCTCCTGGAGGTGCAGGTGCCTGGGCTGAGGACCAAAGGATAACAGAGTAACACAGGTGAGTTCTTTTGTCTTTCTCCTTCAGTTAACTAATTTAAGAACACCTGGGCCCTTTAATCAGATTGTCATTTTCCAAAAGATCTTGACTAATAACAAGGGATCTGAAAAGAAATCAAAGCTATGTGATACCTTTGAAAACCATACAAAGAGAAAACTAGACTCACACTCCTGGTTGGTGTGCAGATTGAAAGTTCTTTCTCAAAAGCAGTTTGGCTTTTTCAAAAGTTAAGAGTCTTTAAAAAGACATATTGGCCAAGTTCAGTAGCTCACACCTGTGATACTTCACTTTGGTGGCCAAGGTAGGAGGATCACTCAAGAGTTCAAGACCAGCCTGAGCAACTTAGTGAGACCTCACCTCTACCAAAAAGAAAAAAAAAAAAAATCATGAAAGTAGCCAGGTGGCGAGGATGTGGAGAAAAAGGAACGCTTCTACACTGCTGGTAGGAATGCAAACTAGTACAACCTCTTTGGAAGATAATATGGTGATTTCTGAAAGAACTAGAAATTGACCTTCCATATGACCCAGCAGTTCCTTGATTGGGAATATACCCGGAGGAACTTAAATTATTCTACAAAAAGGATACCTGCACACGTATGTTTGTTGCAGCTCTATTCACAAAAGCAAAAACATGGAACCAACCGTGTTGCCCATTGAAGCTGGACTGGATAAAAAAAAAATGTGGTACATACACACAATGGAATATTATGCAGCAATAAAGAAGGACACATATATGGAATTTGCAGCAACTTGGATGGATTTGGAGTCAGTCATACTCAGTGATCTATCACAGAAACAAAGAACAGAGTTCCATATTTCTCACTCATAAGTTGACCTTGAACAATTATAATGCTATAAGAAAGCGACTGGCAGTAGTGGGAAACTGTTGGGGGTGGGGGGTGGGATTGGCAGTTGAGAGAAACTGCTAGGGGAGGGAAGGGCATACTACATCAACAAGGGTACCTACATGATAAACGTTTGTATACCTAACCCTGAATTGTACCCCACATCTTTATAATAAAAATTTAAATAAATAAATAGATAAAAGTAGCCAGAAAATGGTGTGTCCCTGTAGTCCCAGCTACTCGGGTGACTAAGGTGGAAAGATCGTCTGAGCCCAGGAGGTTAAGACTGGAGTGAGCAGTGATCATGCCACTGCACTCCAGCCTGGGTGACAGAGTGAGACTCAAACTCAAACTCAAAAAAAAAAAAAAAAGACATATTGTTTAACCCCATAAGTAACTGACATGTCAGAATGGGGGAAAAAAGATGTATACAAAAATGCAGAGATTTACATATAAGGATGTTTATTCCAGTATTGTATATAGTAGCAAACATAGATGATATTACTGTTCAACAATGGGGAGATGGCTGGTGAAATAGTATTCACTATTCACTCTACAAAAGTGGCATTCTCAAAGGGAACTTAAGGATATTGGAAAATGTGCATGCATTCTTGTTAACTGAAAAAAAAAAAGCCAGTTCAAAACAAAACATATAATATCAATATTGTAAATACTACAAATGGTCTTGGAAAAAACAGCTAAACATTAATTTTTCATAATTTTTCAGAAGTTTAGCCATGGATCTTTTGAAATCTCTACCCAGGGGGACTAGATTTTGATACCCTGGAGTAAAATTATATTTCTAATTAATGGAATTAGAAATGATTTTAACCTTTAATGTGAGCCTTTTCATATTTTCCAAAATTTCAATGAATTGTTTTTATAATCATAATCTGCTATTTTATGGCCAGATACAGTGGCTCACATCCATAATCCCAGTATTTGGGAGGTCAAGGCAGGAAGATTGCTTGAGTGCAGGAGTTAAGACCAGCCTGGGCAACATGATGAGACCTCATCGCTATAAAAAATAAAAAATTAGCTGGGCGTGGTGGTGCACACCTGTAGTCCCAGCTACTCAGGAGGCTGAAGTGGAAGGAGCCTGAACCTAGGAGGTTGAGGCTGCAGTGAGTCATGATTTTTTAAAAATTAATGACAGTGGAAAAAATAAGTTGTGATATGAGGAGACAATCAAGAAGAAAAAATGTGTATGCAGTACAGTTTTTTAAAAAATCTTAACCTTGAATATATATTAGAGCTACCTGGGGTGCTTTTTCCATACCTAGGTCCCATCCTAGAGATTCTGATTCAGTATACAAATAAACAAAATATTAGAATTACCTAGATGCCCCTGGCTAAGGGTCAGCAACATAGTATAATCCCAAACATGTATCTATTTCTCGTATTTAGCAATAATGTTCAAACCTTTCTCATCTGGAATACTCCATTTCTCTTCATTTTTTTTGTGGTTAAGATATCTGATGATAGCCAGGCTCGGTGGCTCAGCCTGTAATCCCATGCCTTTGGGAGGCTGAGGTGAGT
>NW_007246383.1:231130-242357 GCF_000164805.1 Carlito syrichta | reverse complement strand
CTGCACTCCAGTCTGGGCGACAGAGTGAAACTCCAACTCAAAAAAAAAAAAAAAGATATCTGATGATTCTTCAGTTCTCCTCCTCTTCTTTTCTTCACCATCTTTTTACTTCTTAATAGCATGCATCTTGCCAGAAAACAGTATTCCAACTTGCATCTTAGAAATCTGTCATCCTTTAATATGCATTATGTATTGTTATCATCTATAAAATATTTTGGATTGAACTTGCTGGCAGAATACTCCCAAATAAGTTTGCCAGCATAGTAAGCCATTACTGCTTTGCTGCCATTTAAATGATGTACTTCTTTGATGGTTAGTGAGGCTGAGCATTTTTTCAGCTGTTGACTGTTTGTATGTTTTCTTTTGAGAAGTATCTATTCATGTCTCTTGCCCACTTTTGTATAGGGCTGTTGGGTTTTTTTTTTTTGTTTTTTTTTTCCTTTTGGCATGTTTGGGTTCCTTGTAGATCCTGAATGTTAGGCCTTTGTCAGATAAACAGTTGGCAAATATTTTTTTCCTATTCTGTGGACTGTCTTCCTGCTCTCTTGATGGTTTCTTTTGCTTTGCAAAAGCTTTTAAGTTTGATGAGGTCCCACTTGTCTATCTTATCTCTTGTGTCATCGTCTATTGGGGTTATGATCAGGAATTGATTGCCTGTTCCAGTTTATAAGAGTGTCTCCAGCATTTTCTAAGAATCTTATAGTTTGAGGTTTTGTGTGTAGGTCTTTGATCCATTTAGAGTTGATTTTTGCATATGGCAATAGGTAACACACTGAGATAACATGTAATTCCAGTCTGGATGACCATCATTAATAACTCAAAAAACAACAGAAGCTGGGGAGAATGTGGAGAAAAGGGTACACTTCAACGCTGTTGGTGGGAGTGTAAATTAGTACAACCTCTGTGGAAAACAGCGTGGTGATTTCTAAAAGATCTAAAAATTGACCTTCCATATGATCCAACAATCCCCCTTCTGGGAATATCCCCAGAGGAACTCAAATTATTCTACAAAAAGGACATCTGCACATGCATGTTTATTACAGTACTATTCATGATAGCAAAAATATAGAACCAACAATGCTGCCCATCAAAAGTGGACTGGATTTTAAAAAGTGGTACATATACATGATGGAATATTGCACAGCCATAAAGAAGGACAAGATTATGAACTTCACGGCAACTTGGATGGATTTAGAGTCTATCATACTCAGTGATCTATCACAGAAACAAAGATCTGAACAGCACATATTCTTACTCTTAAGTGGACCTTGAACGTTTATCATATAACACTACAAGAAAGGGATTGGCACTGCCAGGAGAGAGGGGGCACATAACATCACCAAGGGTACCTGATTCTAAGCCAGGCAAATTGAGGAACAATGGGAGGCTCAAATGTCACCTGTACGTAGACCACTTATTTACCTAATCCTGACTTGTATGCCACATCTTTAAAAAAGAAAGTTAAATAAGTAAATTATGTTAAATACTCACTTATCAAAAAGTGGCTTTTGTTATCTTTCCTTGAAAGATTTGGGAGTGGTTTGTTGACAGTAAGAAGAATTAAGTCCTGAATTGCCCTCCAGTGCAAGGGTTGAATCTAATGCCCTTAATTGTTAAATTCCAAGACTCAGTCACTTAACTTGGAGATCAAAACTGGGTATAAAAGCAACGTATCAGATGTGTTTTGTCAAGGGAAGAGCATCCTATTGGAAATTGATTGAGAAGGCAAAGAACATGGAAACCTTTTGCTGGAACTCATTTCTGGAGTCAGTGAGCATCTTATGTCTTCCCTAATTCAAATATTTATAGCATAAGGTGATCATGAATGGGTGAGTCAAAAGTAGAAACAGTCATTTGAGGGCAATGTTTCAATTTTCTTTTTTTCCCCTAACTTCTTTTTTTTTCAAATCCACATTGGAATTTTGATATAGAATTTTGTTAGCTAACTAACTTGAATATTGAGTCCTACATCCATAGTTTAGCTTGGATATAGCTGACTCATATTTTAATCCTTTTACTATTGAGACTGTTATCTGAAGATCAGGAAAAAGTAAGAAAACTTATTTGCCAATGAACAACTGTTTCAAATTATGACTTGGTTGACTTAAAAAGCAAAATATCAACATTAGACCTTAACACTTCATTTTGGAACTCGGTCTTGGGGCTTGATTGAATTTATAGTCTCAATTTCACAGCTTGATTGTTCTAGAGGAAAAGGCTCTGTGGACTTGGGTTCAGAGGTTTAAAATAGGGGCTTTAGAGTAGAGGAATTGGTGGACATAGTTGCTTGAATATCTGAAGAGATTCTTTCATTTGACAAACACTTTTGTTTTTTAAGTTTAGGCATTGTGCCTGAGTTAAGCAAAAATAAAAATAGCATTTTTACATTTCTCTTTAATAGTTTGGAAAATCTTTAAATTAATTTCAACCCAAAATTATCTTTGCTCTGGAATATTTACTTCCTTTCGACTATGAAAATACCAGCAGTAACCACAAATTGGAGCCTTCTCTGCTGTGAGCTGTCAAGGATAACTTAGTCTAATCAGAATCTGGGGCCCCTTCATGGATTTTGGACACACTGGACATTTCAGGAGAAAGATTTAGACAGACCTTGACACATGGAGGAATGAGACTGTCAGAATAATTGAATTCAGCAATTCTAGCTGAGTACTTCTGTATTTTAGGCAATGGAACACTGGAGATACAGTGGTGAACAAAACAGATAAACTATCTGCCCTAGTGACACAGTGACGTTAAATTAGCCTTTTGGGAACAAGGTTGGGGAGAAATTAATTAAGCTTTCTGGTTGCATGAGGATTGAGCAGAGGCGCTTAGCAGTGAGGATGAATACTTTCTAGACTTGGTCCAGGATCTCTCTCTCTCTCTTTCACCCCCTCCCTCCCTCCTTCCCTACCCCTTCTTCCCCCTCCTGGGTATGTGCACATGCATCACTTTTTTTGGTGCTGGTGGAGTCTCACAGAATGGCATCTCCAATAGACCGAATGTTTGCATCCAACTCCTCATCCTGGATACATATGTTGAAACCCTTAACTCCCAGTGCAATGGTATTTGGAGATGGGCCTTTGGGAGGCAATTATGTCATGAACCCACATGGTGGGATTAGTGCTTTTTAAGAAGAGACACAAGACAGTTTGCTTTCCCTCTCTTGGCTCTCTGCCACGTGAGGTTAAAAAAGGTGTGCTCACTAGACATTGGATCTGCTGGCACCTTGACTTAGGACTTAGCCTCCAGAGCAATGAGAAATAAATGTTATAGCTTAAGCCACCCGGTCTATGGTAATTTGTTACAGCAGCCTGCACTTACTAATACAGCATCTGATATACGTTTTGGCTTTATTTTGATCAGCAAACTGTTTATTATTTAGTCCACAAACTGAATCTAAGCTCCATATCTTTGGTGGGTCACTGGATGGACATACCAATATTATGTCCAGTGGTAGTGCCTCTGTCTCATCCACATTTGAGGGGAGTTTGCTGACTTTTGTTTACCTCTCATCAAGGTGAGCATCCACCAGTGATGATGCAATGTTAAGGCCCTGCTCAGGTTTCTTTGATGGGTTGGTTGGCACACTGGCAGGTGGGGACCTTGTGCCTGGTTCAGCATAGCTAGACCTGCATTCATGGCACTACCTGGTCCAAGGAACCAATGCACCTACTGCCCTATCCTTGTGTGACTCTCTCTACTCATCTAAGCAGCCCTAGCTTGCTCTCCTTCAACCATGGAAATGGGGGAAGAAGTGTTGCCCAGGCCACTTGGCCACTGGTCTCATACCTTTACTTAGAGGATAGGTTGGGTCTGGGGTAGGGAGGTGGTGGTTGGGGGCTAAGAAGTCAGACTGCCCACATTCAAGTCCTAGCTCTGCTGTTTCCTAACTGTGTGAATTTAGACTGGTTTCTTAGCCTCTCTGTGCCTCTGTCCTCTTATCTACAAAAACTGGGATGATAATATTACTCATTTCATCACATTGCTGTGATTAAATAGGTAAGCAAGCAGTGCAGTGCCTGACACTTAGTAAGCACTTTAGATGTATTGCCCATTATGATTTCACAGACTGTGATACACAACTAACCATTCACCCTGGCCTACAGACGTCCAGCACTAAAACAGATTCCTCTTCACATTTGTATTCCTTTATTTCTACATGAAGGGCCTGACAATGACTGAAGGAGAAAAGAGTGTTGTTGTACAGACTTGGAGAAAAGCAGCTGCAGGGAATTTTGACCAGCAGGGCAACACTGGGAAACACCAGGTCCCAAGTAGTCAGTATCAATTGTTCCAGATTGACTGTTTGGTCCAAGGAATGTCAAGGCCCCTGCTCACTCCCATTCCTCCTCAAAGTCTTGTCTAGAAAGGACTGTGACTGCCCATGAGAAGCTGAGGATAAGAGAAACAGGGGAAGAGGCAAGGGTCTGTTTGCTTATGAACAATGGAAGCACAGACCTTGGCTTATGTATGGATTGATGGCGTGTGTTCATTTTACCCTAACATCCACTCTGCCTTCTCCTCCCCCACCTAACCACTGGCAGCAAACAGAACCATCCACAAAGGTTTGCTTGTGTGTTGGATTTTTAAGGGGGAAAAGTCCTAGATTTGCACGTTTGTAAAGAAAAAACTATCTGACCCATATCTTCACCTCCCGTTGTCAACGACGGATCAGTGACTTCCAAAGTTTCCCGACCACAGAAAGCTGAGCTTCCCGGCTGTAGCTCTCTGTGTAAGGTGAGACTGACCTCAGAGTTTTGTATTTATCATTGGTTTTTGCCAAACAAACCAGCTTAATGAAAAACATGGAATTGAGAATGTCTTCTCAGGGCCAAAACCTGAACAGTAACAAGAACAGAAACTTAGAAACTTGGCGTTTGAGTCCCCATTTGTTTCTGAAATACTTCTCTTGTCCTCTCTCTCCCTTCCCCCTGGAGTGTTTAAACATTTGAATAAAGATTTCATTCAAAGGGAACTGATTGGCTCTCCCACAAATGGGGTGGAAGATGCGTCATTGAGCGTCAGCAGAAGGCAGGAAGGTGGTATTGCTGGCACTATGTATGTCAGGAGATCATCTTTCTCTTTTGGCTGGAAGTGTTTTGTTATTAGAGTTTGTTTAAAACTGGAATCCTCAGAGTCCCTTTCTGAATAGCACCATCAGCATCTTTCTAAGCAGCAAAGATGTTTCTTTCCCTACCTCAGATTTGGCCTTAAAAAACCAGACCATGTCAGTTGCCTTTTTTTGGTCTTCTGGACAATAGGGGTTTTGAGACTTTTTAAAGTCTTAGCATCTTTACCAAAAAAGTGGGATCCTTGATGAAGAGATAGGCTTTAAGGAAATAAGGTAAGCTGGGCTCGGTGGCTCAGCCTGTAATCCCACGCCTTTGGGAGGCTGAGGTGAGTGGATTGCCTGAGCCCGCGGGTTCGAGACCCGCCTGGGCAGCGAGACCTCATCTCTACAATAAATCAAAAAATCAGCCGGACGTGGTAGCGCGCACCTGTAATTCCGGCTACTCGGAAGGCTGAGGCAGAAGGTTCGCCAGAGCCCAGCAGGTCAAGGCTGTGGTGGCCGGAAGCGGCCACTGCACTCCAGTCTGGGCCACAGAGTGAGACTCCAACTCAAAAAAAAAAAAAAAGAAAGAAGGTAAATGTTAATTGAAGCACAAAGTAACTCTGTGGAGAAAACAATTTGTGTTAAAGGGGCATCTTGTGAATGACAATAAGATATCAGGTGGCAAGGAAAGAGGCTTAGGGATTGTAGTAAAATTCGGCTCAACCCAAGGAAGATTCATTGCAGTTATATTGCTCTGCCATAGCCTAGCAAATGGTAAATGCTCCAGGTCAAGGGCAGAAAGATAAAAGAGAATTGTGGTGATGATGGAGAAAGAGAAGAAACAGGTTTGACTTTGGAGTTGTAAATCTTAGAAGATGGTGGGACTGTGATGTCTTTCACCAAAGGAGAAGGAATAGGTTTGGAGACAGAAGATGGTGACTTCATACCGGATGTGTCAGGTTTATGTGCCTGTACGTCATCTTCTACCCAACCATAAACTCCACGAAGACCAGCAAGACTTCTCATGTATTTTTGTATCTGGAACACTTACTACTACCCAATACATGTTCAATAAATTGTTGAACTAATGAATTAATGACTCCATGTGGAAATGTCCACCATGCAGGTAGGAAAATGAATTTGGTGCTCCAGAGAAGAACAGAATCATTAATTTGGGAAAATCCACAGAGAAATGATCACTGAAGCCTTGGGAGTATTGGAGAGTGAGTGTTGAGTGAGAAGAGAAAGGTACCAAAAGCAGATTTGGGGGATTCCTTACTTTTCACTAGGGTCAGCTCCCTGGGTACCCCCAGGTCCTCCATACCACCAGGGCACCTATAAGTCTGGCATAATTGCCAGGCTGGTTTGAGTAGAAGTCTGAGAATTAGCACCCAGCACCTAGAACAGTGCTTGGTACATAGTATTTCAGTAAATATTGATTGAAAGATTAAAGGTATTGAACTCTTAACCACCTGCTAGACACTGAGCTAAGGGTTCTATGTACATTGCCTCATATTAATCTTCACAGCAATATAAAATGGGAGAAAATCCCATTTTTCAGAGGTGGAAACTGTAGCTTTCATCTTTAGTAAGTCACCCAAGATCATATAGCCAGAAAATAGCCCCGTCAGGACTCACACCCCGTCTTACCCCAAAGCCTGTGTGTGCAATAACTACAAATACTACTGGTATGAGTTTGCTAGGGCTGCCATAATAAAGTACCACAGACCAAGTGGCTTGAACAACAGTTTTCTTATAGTGCTGAAGGTTAGAAGTCTGACATCAAGAAATCAACAAGATTGGTTTCTCCCCTTGGCTGTCCTCTCCTTGTGTCTTCACATTGTCTTCTATGTGTCTGTGTCCTAATCTCCACTTCTTATAAGGACACCGGTCCCATTGGGTTAGGACCCACCCTAATGGCCTCATTTTAACTTAATCATCTCTTTAAAGGCCCTGCCTCAAAATACAGTAGCATTCTGAGGTCCTGAGTGTATGACCTTCAACGTACACATTTGGCGGACACAGAATTCAGTTCATAGCATTACTTCTTTATCAGAACAGTTGCCAAAATAAAAAAAAAGGTTCCTATATTCTTGAATTCTTAATCCATAGTCCATTTCTCTCTGCCATGTTTACTCTTTCTATCCTTAGTGGTTCCCTCTCCTCAGCTTGCAATGCATATAAATCTATTCAATTTTCAAAAAATCCTAAAGCATTCTATCCACATCAGGTTTGTATCCATTCTCTTTCACTTTGCTGGCAAACTTCAACAAAGTCTCTCCTATTTCTTGTTTCAGTCTCTTGAAATCATCATTCTCCTCCCAACATCTGCTGCCATTGCTTTTACAAAGGTCACAAAGCTCAGGCTCGTGGTGTCAATGCTTCTTATCTCTTCCCTTCATCACTGTACAACGTTGACCACACTTTTAGCATTCAATCCAATAATTGTGATAGCCCTTTGGTTGGTAATGGGAGGAAAGGAAGTCAGGGGCAATTTCTGATTGTGATATTTGGGACATGCCTGAATTAAAAAATTATTCATTGTTTATAAGGAATTCAAATTTAATTGAGAGTCATATTTTTATTTGCTAAATTTGGCAACCCTGCCAGTATTCCACTTAGGCAAATGGCCCCTCCTTGCCCTGCAAGTTCAGTAAAGTTTGCTACCATTTTTGGAGTAAGAGAACCAAGTTAGTGTCCTGAAGGAGCAAGGATTTGAGGAAGGAAGAATACATATAAGAGGTTGTAAATTTAGAGAGAGCAGCTGACTAGGAGAGAAATAAATCCCCAGAGATCCAGAAAAGGGTAAGGTAAGTACACACTTTCTATGAAAAAGAAGCTCAAGCCAACTGTTTTCAACATTAGAGAAAACAATAACTCATATTGTTTGTAATTGAATTTAGAATATCTCAGCATAGAGCGGGTGATATGTTTATAATTCATACACTAGGAATACCCTGTCAGAAACATAGTTTATATTTGAAAAACTCTAATTAGGCATCCACACTCTGGACAGCTACTGTAAGAGCTTTGATGCTGCAATCGGATTTGTAAACTAGCATTAAGGTTATTATAAAAATGTCCTCATTGAGGAAACGGGTTGTGCTGAAGATAGGGAGTTGGCTAGAAATGCCACATAGGAAGTGTGCATAAACGAGACATTTGACTTGTTGAAAGCAGCAGCCTGATGCCTTTGAAGGGTCCTGTTTCAGTCACCTCCTGTTCTCCCCATTGGTGAAGGAGGGATTCCTACTCCAGGATTATGGAGATGGTCAGATGAGGCAGAGTCGCAAACTGGATAGGTGAGGTCAACAGCAGTTTACCAGTCACATATACTCACAGCCCTGTGAGAAGGACACCACATGCCAAGTAGGGTCACACGGAGGTTGCACTCGGGAACTCAGTGAACAGTCAGAGGTTGTGGGAGGCAGAATTTGTAGTATCAAGAGGGTGAGGTGTCCTCTGGCTCCTGCAGGAGGACACGACTGGCTTGTTTGATTAATTCCACAGGTTGTCAGGAAACTGAAACCTGCTGCTCGGAGATAAGCAGAAACTGTGTCTGGTCTCATGATAAGGAAGTTTATTTGTCTGGAGGACCTTGTCCATGGGAACAGAGTGAGAAGGAGAATTTGCAGTTAGGCCATTTGGGGGTCCTCCTGATTTTACAAAAGGTCAAGTCAGCACAAAATTGTAGGTGTTGGTTTTAGACCACACGGCTTTCTAGACTTAGGACTCCGTTTGGTCCTGTGTGCCCCTATTTTAAAAGGAGTATTTAACCCACTACTAGAGGAGAAGTTGACCACACTACTAGCACTCGAGAGAACATTTCTTGCAAAGTGTTACTGGAGACCCAGACCTTCACCAAACCCATAAGAAAAAGCTAAATGAATGTCTTTTGCTGCACCTGTTCATAAATATGTGTAGTGTAATTCCTCTGACACTTACTTTTTCCATTGGAATTTACCTCAGAATGTGACTGTATTTTGATACAGGGCCTTTAAAGAGGTGATTAAGTTAAAATGAGGCCATTAGGGTGGGTACTAACCCAATAGGCTGGTGTCTTATAAAAAGAGGAGATTAGAACACAGACACATACACAGAAGACAATGTGAAGACACAAGGAGAAGAGAGCTAAGAAGAGAAGCCTCAGGAGAAACCAACCTTGTTGACTCCTTGATGTCAGACTGTTTACCTCCAGAATGCAAGAACTTCTGTTGTTCAAGCCACTTGGTCTGTGGTACTTTGTTATGGAAGCCCTAGCAAACTTATACCAGTAGTATTTTTAGTCATTGCATACACAGGCTTTGGGGTCGGACAATGTGGCTTTGAATCCTAACTGGGCTATTTTCTAGCTATGTGATCTTGGGTGACTTACCAAACATAGAAGCTACAGTTTCCACTCTGAAAAATGGGATTTTCTCCCACGTTGTATTGTTGTGAAGATTAACATGGGGCAACATGCATAAGACCCTTAGCACAACTTCTAGCAGGTAGTTAAGAGCCCAATATCATTATTATTTCAATCAATATTTACTGAAAGACTATGTACCAAGCACTGTTGTAGGTGCTGGGGACATATCAGTGAATTAGACAGACAAAAATCCCTGCCCTCAGGGAGCTTTCATTCTGGTGGGGAAGATAGACAATAAACAATTAAGTAAAATCTAAGTGCTAAGGAGAAAAAGTAAAGGTGATAGAGCAGATAGAGAAATGTGGTTGTAAGCCAAGGAATGCCAGCCAATGCCAGAAAGCAGACAAGGCAAGGAGCACATTTTCTCCTAGAACTTCCAGAGCAAGTGTGGCCCTGTGAAAACCTTGATTCCAGACTTCTCACCTCCAGAATTGTGAAAGAATAAATTTCTGTTGTTTTGTATCACCAAGGCTGGGGTAATTTGTTATAGAAGCTCTTGGAAAGTAATATAGGCCCTAGAGATTACGTTAAGAAATTTGACTTAGCCAGGTTAAGGTGGCTCATGCCTGTAATTCCAGCACTTTGGGAGGTGGAGGCGAAAGGATTGCCTGTACTCAGGGGTTCTAGACCAGTCTGGGCAACTTGGTGAGACCTCGTCTCTACAAAAAATAAAAAAATTGGCCGGCATGGTAGTGTGCCCATGTAATTCCAGGTACTTGGAGGGCTGAGGCAAAAGGATTGCTTGAGCCCAGCTGGTTGAGGCTGCAATCGCTGTGATCATGCCACTACACTTCAGCCTGGGTGACAGAGTGAGACTCCAACTCAAAAAAAAAAAAGTTTGACTTATCTTCTCAGTTGATATGGAGAGCCATTGGAGGGAACAATGTGATCATTATCTGACTTTCTTTTTTTTAAATGACCTATTTTATCTGAGATTTAGGAGGAAGGTCATGTGGAAAGACTCAGTAGGAGGAGTCAGCTGGGGAGGAAGTGCAATGGTTTCTGTGGGAGAATGAGAGAGTTTGGATATGCATGGCAAATTATTGGATGACAGCACTAAGTCTTAAAGAAAACTTTCAACGTAATTTCGTCTTTTAATAGTATGTATATTTAAAGTGACTTATGTTCAGCTCTTTTTTAATTTTTAATTTTGGGAGTCAAGTGGTACCCGTGCCGATGTGCTACATGAGTTTATTGCATGTTGGTGAGGTTTGGCCGTCTTTTGAGTACGTCACCCATTGGTGAGCATGGCGCCCAGTGGGTGGTTTTTCAACCCTTACCCACCTCCTTCACTCCTCCCTTTAAAGATCCCTGATGTCTGTTGTGCCCATCCTTATGCCTGGATGTACCCAGTGTTTAGCTTCCACTTGTAAGTGAGACCATGTAGTATTCAATTTTCTGTTTCTGTGGTAGTTCACTTAGAAAGATGGCCTCTAGCAGCATTCTTGTTGCTGCAAAGGGCATGATTTTGTTCTTTTTTATGGCTGCTAGTATTCCATGGTGTATATGTACTCCATTTTCCTTATCCAGTTCCCTGTTGATGTGCACTTAGGCTAGTTCCTTGTATCGTGAATAGTGTTGTGATAAATGTATGAGCACAGGTGCTTTTTTTGGTAGAACAATGTATGCTTCCTTGGGCATACACCCAGTAGCAAGACTGTTGGGTCAAATAGTAAAGCTACTTTTAGTTATTTAAGAAATCTCCAGCCGGGCTCGGTGGCTCAGCCTGTAATCCCACGCCTTTGGGAGGCTGAGGTGAG
>NW_007246383.1:205376-231084 GCF_000164805.1 Carlito syrichta | reverse complement strand
GGAGTGGCCACTGCACTCCAGTCTGGTCGACAGAGTGAGACTCCAACTCAAAAAAAAAAAAGAAATCTCCACCATCACTAATAAGTCAAAAGCAACAAATGCTGACGTGAGTGCAGAGAAAAGAAAACGCTTTACACTGTTGGTGGAAGTGCAAGCTAGTTCAGCCTCTATGGAAAACAGTGTGGTGATTTTTAAAAGAAGTAGAAATTGACCTCCCATATGGCCTAGCAATTTCCCTTCTGGGAGTATACTCAGAGGGCCTCAAATCATTCTACCAAAAAGATACCTGCACACGTATGTTTGTTGCAGCTCTATTCACAATAGCAAAAACATGGAATCAACCTTACTGCCCATTGAAAGTGGACTGGATAAAGAAATGTGGTACATATACACAATGGAGTATTACACAGTCATAAAAAAGGATAAAATTATGGAATTTGCAGCAATTTGGATGGATTTAGAGTCCATCATACTCAGCTATCTGTCACAGAAACAAAGAACTGAATACCACATATTCTCACTCATAAGTGGTTCCTGAACATTCATCACAATACGACAAGAGAGCGATTAGCAGTAGTGGACACTGCTGGCCGGTGATACATGTAACACCATCAAGGGTACATGATCCTAAACCAGGGGAAGTGAGGACCATTTGGAGGCCCAAACTTCACCTGCACAGACTACTTAAATACCTAATTCTGCCTTGTATCCCACATCTTTACAATAAAAAAAAAAAAGAAATCTCCAAACTGCTTTCCACAGGGGCTAAACTAGCTTACATTGACCCATATACCAACCATGTAGGAGCATTCCCTTTTCTCTACATCCACACCAACATCTGTTGATTTTTTATTTTTAACAATAGCTACTCAGACTGGTGTGAGATGGTATCCCTTTTTGTGGCTTTGGTTGGCATTTCTCTGATGATTGGTGACATTAAGCATTTTTTCATGTTTGTTGGCCGCTTGTATGTTTTCCTTTGAGAAGTGTCTGTCCATGTTCTTTGGCCACTTTTTTTTTGTTTGTTTGAGTTGGAATCTCACTCTGTTTCCCAGGCTGGAGTGCAGTGGCATGCTCTCAGCCACCTCAGCCTTGACTTGTTGGGCTTAAGTGATTCTTCCACCTACAGGAGCGTGCTACCACACCCGGCTTGTTTTTTTATTTATTGTAAAGATGAGGTCTCACCAAGTTGCCTAGGTTGGTCTTGAAACCCCAGGCCCAGGCAATCTTCTAGCCTCGGATTCCCAAAGTGCTAGGATTACAGGCTGAGCTCCACACCTGGCCGACCACTTTTTAATTTTTTTTCCTGTCGATTCATTTAAGTTCCTTATAGATTCTGGATATTAGGCCTTTGTTGGATGCATTATTTGCAAATATTTTCTTCCATTCTATTTACTTCATTTATTATTTCTTTTGCTATTAAGAAGCTCCTTAGTTTAGTTAGGTCCCACTTGTCAATTTTGTCTTTTGCTGCATTTGCTTTTGAGGACTTGGCCATAAATTTGTTGTCTAGGCTAATGTCTAGGAAAGTGTTTCCTAGGCTTTCTTCTAGTATTTTTATAGGCTGAGATCTTACATTTAAGTCATCAATCCATCTTAAGTTAATTGTTGTATATGGTGAGACAAAAAGGTCCAGTTTCATACTTCTGCATATGATTAGCCAGTTTTCCCCACATCATTTCTTAAATGTTGATTTTTATTGTCTTTGTCAATGATGAGTTGGCTGTAGGTGAGCAGCTTATTTCTGGCATCTCTATTCTGTTCCATTGGTCAGAATACCTATTCTATGTCTATGTCTATTTTTGTGCCAGTACCATGCTGTTTCGGTTACTGTAGTTTTGTAATAAAGTTTGAAGTTTGTCAGTTTTATGTCTTTGGCTTTGTTTTTTGTGTTTAGGTTTGCTTTCGCTGTTCAGGTTCTTTTTTACTTTCATATGAATTTAAGTATTTTTTTTCAGATCTGTAAAAATTGATGCTGGTAATTTGATAGAGATTGCATTGAATCTGTAGATTGTTTTAGTATGGATATTTTAACAATATTGATTCTTTCAATTCATGAGTATGGAATGCTTTTTCATTTGTTCATGTCATCTTTGATTTCTTTCATCAGTGTTTTGTAGTTCTCCTTTTAGAGATCTTTCACTTTTTTGGTTAGATGTATTTTCAGGTGCGTGTGTGTCTATTGTAAACGGGACTGTGTACTTGATTTGGTTCTCAGCTTGAATGTTGTTGGTACATAGAAATGCAACTGATTTTTGAGCATTGATTTTGTATCCTAAGATTTTACAGAAGTCATTTATCAGTGCTAAGAGTCTTCTCAAGGAATTTTTAGGGTTTTCTAGATATAGAATCATATAATCTGCGAAGGGAGATAATTTGACTTCCTTTTTTCTTATTTGGACATCTTTTATTTCTTTCTCTTGCCTGATCGCTCTGGTTAGGACTTCCAGTACTGTGTTAAGTAGGAGAGGTGAGAGTAGACATCCTTGTCTTGTTCTAGTTCTTAGGGGGAATACTTCCAACTTCTGCCCATTCAGTATGGTACTGGGTGACACACAGGTTGTTTGTAAAGCTGAGACAAGTTAACTCTTATGCAACTAGGGACAAGTTTTTGTTTTATTTTACATACTTTATTTTAATTGACAGGACTACCATCCTGTAAAACCTACAGGAACATGATGACCCTGATTATTGAGTCAAAGTTATAAACATCTGCCTTTGGATGTCCACACTCACAATGGTCTTCTGATGTGTCCTTAATTGACTTTGAGCACATGGACTACAACCACTAAGCTGATGGCGTCATCTGGCAGTGGAATTGACTTCAGACTTACAAAAATGCAAAATATTTAAAAATCAGTAATTTTATAAAAAAGTTCAAACTTCACTCCTCTTGCAAAATATCCCCCTCTCTCCAAACAGTCCTCCATGAACACAGTATGAAGAACTTTATCTGATACCTGGTTCTTCCTCACTCCCAGAAGGCCACACTCCAAATAGCACACTTCTAAGAAATGAACATCTTTCACTGAGATCTTGGAAGTGGAGTATATTTTAAAATCCCTTTTTTTTAAAAAAGATAAATTCATGAATGCTTAAGATTAAGTTGAAACAGTTGCAGTAACAAGTAAATTAATTTTTCTGAGATAGATGTAGCCACTTTGAAAGTGATAACATAACATTAACCCCACTATTGCTGTGCTTGATATAACACTTTGTATTCACAATTGGTTTCCATGACTGTCATGTTTATTATCATAATCACTTCCATCCTACTTTCTGTTGAAAGGTAACTTGGAAATATCATTGACCTAGGGGAAAAATAAATTTAAAAATCAAGGAAAGTAAAATAGCTTACTTCAAAAAATTTTTTCTGCTTTGGTTTACTTCATTCATTAGAGGATTTTGTATAGGTCAAATATCTACTTCAAAAAATGTGCTGGGCTCTCCAAAGAAGCAAAAGACTGGAAAGAAAAAAAATAGGCCTTCATGTAAGAATTGGGTTCATAACCAAGTCTCTCTCTCACTAGCTATGTGACCTTGGGCGAGTTGTGTTGACTTTTTATTTTAAATTTATTTTTTAATTTTAAATTTATTTTTATTTTTATTTTTTGTTGGGGTCTTACTCTGTTGCCAAGACTGGAGTGCAGCAGCGCTCACTGCTCACTGTAGCCTCAATCACTTGGGCTCAGGCAATCTTTCTGCCTCAACCTCCTGAGTAGCTGGAACTATAGGCATGCACCACCACACCTACACATTTTAAAAATTTATTTTTTATAGCAATGAGGTGTCACTCTGTTGTCCAGGCTGATCTCTAATTCCTGGCCTCAAGCAATCTTCTTGCCTCAGTTTCCCAAAGTGCTGGGATTACAGATGTGAGCCACTGTACCTGGTCTACTTTTTTGATTTTTTGCAGAGACAGGTTTCACTGTGTTGCCTAGACTGGTCTCAAACTCCTTGGCCCAAGCAGTTCTCCCACTTTGACTCCCCAAACCACACCTGCCTCCTTCCTTCTTAATTGGGGGCAGTAGTATTTACTTCATAAAGTTATAAGGATGAAACAAAGCATTATACCCAAAGCACAAAACAGGGTACCTGTCACTAGACAGTACAAGCCAGTTGTTTTTCTGCACACCTCTAATTTTCATCATAAATCAAGCAATAAGTGCTTGTCTTATCCTAGGCCCTGATACCAGATCCTGGAGGTTGAAGGATGAGTAAGACACAATCCTGGCTCTTGAAGCTCTTAATGTCCTTTAGGGAATTCATTCAGTCAGTCATTCAACAGATATGCATTAAGTGTGTACTATGCTCTAAGAGAACATACTACTTATTACTATTATTACTCTCTTACTACTGTTCTAAAAGAGAACAGATGAAATCCTTGTCCTCAAATAGCTTCCTTTTCACTGTAAGTAACTTTTAGCATTCAAACACATACAAAGGTAATGTCAGGTAGGGAAGGTAAATACTTTGAGGAGGGCAGGGGGCTAGAGAATGATGGTGGGATGCTAGTTGGATGTGGTGTTTGGAGACAGTCTCTCTGAGGAGGTGGCCCTTGAGAAGAAACCCAAGAGAAGTGTGGGAGAGAGCTACATGGCTCTGGGCAAAGAGAGTCCCCAGAAAGTACAGAACTCTGAGGTGGGAACATGCTTTATTCAGCAATGGGTGGGAGGCCAATGTGGCTGAGCAGAAAAAGCAAGGGAGGAAATGCACATTAAACCACAGGGAGACCTCACCTCACACCTGCAGAATGGCGATGATGAAAAAGATGAAAGAGTTTGGGCGCAGTGGCTCACAGCTGTAATCCCAACACTTCGGGAGGCTGAGGCAGGAAGATAAGTTGAGCCCAGGAGTTTGAGATCAGTCTGGGCAACATAGCAAGACCTCGTCTCTACAAAAAGTCAAAAAGATAGCGGGGCATGATGGTGCACGCCTATAGTCCCAGCTACTTGGCAAGTTGAAGAGGGAGGATCACCTGAGTCCAGGAGTCTGAGTCCAGGAGTGCCACTGCCCTTCAGGCCAGGTGACAGAGTGAGACTCTGACTTAAAAAAGAAAAAAAGGGATAACAAATGTTGGGGAGGATATGATGAAAAGGGAACCCTTGTACACTGCTGATGAGAATGTGAACTAGTACAGTCATTATGGAAAACAGTGTGGAGGTTCCTCAAAATACTAAAAATAGAACTACCACAGAATCCACTTCCCAGGTCCAAAAGATTTGAAATCAGTATATCGAAGAGATATCTGCACTCTCATGTTCACTGCAGCACTATTCACAAATAGCCAAGATAGGTAGGTAATCAACCTAAGTGTCCATCAACTGATGAATGGATAAAGAAAATGAGGAATATTTGGATAACGGAATATTATTCAGTATTCAAAAGGAAGGACACCTTGTTATTTGCGACAACATGAATGGAACTGGAAGACATTATGCTAAGTGAGATAAGCAAGACACAGAAAGACAAATACCATATGATTTCACTTACATGTGGAATCTAAAACCATCAAACTCATAAAAGCAGAGAGTAGAATGATGGCTACAGAGGCTCAGTATATTGAGTTCTATTGCACAGTGTGGTGAATATATTTAATAATAATAGACTATTATACATTTTAAGATTGCTAAAAGAGTGAATTTCAAATGTTCTCAGCATAAAAAATGTTAAGTATTTGAGGTGATGAATATGTTAAGTACATTGATTTAAGTATTTCACATTGTATTTATAAATCATAACATTATTTTATACCCCTTAAATTTATACAATTATTAATTGTCAACTTACAATTTAGAAAGAAGAAGCGAGGAGGACAGTATCTCGCCAAGGTGAGGTTGGAGAGATAGGGGTCAGATGTTGGTGACAGATTTGTATGCAATTCCCTATAACACAAATATTTTTCTGGCGATACAAACATGGTGTTTTGGGGGACACAGAAGAGGACTCTGCTAGTCCTACCTAGGAGAGAGAAACAGCGTACGGATTGGCTTGAGGAAAGGCTTCTGAGACAGGTGGCTGTGGAGCTCAGCCACTCAACACATATTTGGACACTGCTAATGCTAGGTGCAGAATGAATACATGTCCTGATAAAGTCTGCATGGGGTGCAGTGGAGTTCCGTTGAGGGAGAGGTCTGTGGCATGTGGCGTGTGCAGGGCATGGGGTAACCTACCCAGAGTTTGGCATTTGCTGAAATTAATTCAAAGATATACTACTTCTATCCTGTTCAAAGTTGGTCTTTGTTAACAGGACACAATATACAAGGGGAGACCCCCCAAAATGTGGAATCTATTTATTAAAAAATTGTGTATTTATTCTTACATGTTTAAATTTCAGTCACCTTCAAAGTACTCTCATTTGATGCAACATACCTATCAATATGCTTTTTTCCATGCTCAAAACAGTTTTTGAATTTGTCAGTTTTGGTGCCTTTTAGTGCTTCTGCTGTTTTTTGTTTCCCCTCTTCCACATCAGCAGAACACTTCCCTGGAGGACTTTTTTCATTTGGGGAACAAAACAGATGCTCAGGGCACAATCAGGTGAATAGGGAGAATGAGGCACAGAGGTCATGCTGTTTTTGGTCAAAAACTTCTGAACACGCAGCACGGTGGAGGCAGGCGTGCTCTTAAATCATTCATCATGAAATGGGCAAATGTGCTAAAAGACTCTCCAAAAAAGAATTCACTAAAGCCAAACACAACCTCTCACAACAATGAGAGCTGGTACACCGATGCAGATGAGTTCCTAGAACACTTACCTAGCTGTGGAAGCCTGTTACTCAAGAGGCCTGGTAACTAGGTAATTCTGGGTTTTTTTGGGCCACTCCTTGTACACAGCCATCTCTCCTTGTCATAATGATGTGAGTGAGGGTAGCTGTGGATGTCTTTTATAATGTGGGACTTCTGTCTGTATTGCAGTTATGTTTGCTCATGATTTTGACCTCCATGTGGTCTGGAGGCCCGTTTGCACACTGAGGACTGTCAGAAAATGTAAAAAGATACTGTTTGAGGGGTTGACCACACGTCTTCTTGCACTGGGCCATCCTGTTAAGATGGGAGATGAGAGAGGACAATGGTTAAATGGGCCCACCAAGACAGTCTGTGAGAGGCAGCAGGCATGGGAAGCTCTTGGTCAGTCAGGCAGACCCAGGCCAGATTTTCAGTTCTACCCTTAAACAGTTGACTTTGCATCAGTAACTAAGCTTTTTTGGGCTTTATATTGTTCATCTGTAAACCAGGCTAATAATCGCTCAGTGTTGTTGTGAGGGCAAAATGAGTTAGTGCATAGAAAAACATTAGCACCATGCCCAGCACACATTAGGTTTTCAATAAAAGTTATTTAATGTAATATACGTATATTACATCTTATTAAAGAAGTAGAAATGGTCTGTTCAAACTCTCCAGTTTGAACTGATGGTGAACCTATGGAGCCAGTGAAACACTTTGAACAGTAAGCCTGCCACTGCACTCCAGCCTGGGTGACAAAAGAGTGAGACTCCAATTAAAAAAACAAAACAAAAAAAAAAACAAAACACCTAGCCAGAAACACAGGCTTCTATTTCAAGACATTTGGTGGCAAAGGGCAGGAAAGACTGGATGATGGCTAAAGGAGAATATTTAAGGTAAGTTTTCGGGAGACTGGGAATCTAGGCTGATGTAGCTACTGTGATGTGCCCTATCATGGATACCATTCACTCTCAGGAAGGTGGGTTTGGTTCTTGACTCTGGCGAAAGGGTTGGTCGAAAAAAAAAAATAAAGTCATGACCTTTCTAAGTTGATATTAGAGAGTGGAACAGGGAACGAGCTCTTGCTCTGATACTACCTATACACCCCTTTGTTAACACACATGGTCAAAGAAACCACTTTACTCTTATCTCTGAAGCTCATGCTCGTGGTTAGTTTATTCCCAGCCCCAAGGAGAAAAGTAACACTCACACCATGCATCACCATGTATGGAACATCATATATACCCAATGATTATTTTTTTGACTCTATAAATCAACCTAGCTTTTCCTTTAATCAAAAATTAGACAGGAGATTAATATCTAGAATATACAAGGAATTCAAACATCTTAAAAGCAAGAATTAATTCAATAAAAAAGGGCAAATGATCTGAACAGGCATTTCTCAAAAGAAGACATACAAATGGGCGATAGATGTATTTTTTAAAGTGCTTAACTTCAGTAATCATCAGGCAAATGCAAATCAAAATCACAATAAGGTATCACCTCTCCTCAGTTAGGATGGCTATTATCACAAATACAAAGAATAACACATGCTGGTAAAAATGTGGAGTAAAGGGAACTCTTATACACTGCTGGTGGGAATTACCTTGCAAAAAACTACTAAAAATTTTGCAGGTCACTTGCATTTGTATTGGCCATGTTTGCCAGAGAGGTGACATAGGTGAAATAATAATTGAAGTCAGCATTTTTAACTTGGCCTTTGAAAGTTATTACTTATTCTGGACAAAGAAATGGTGGGAAGATTTTGCAGTGGGATCTTTGACAGTTGCAACACTTGGGGCATGAAGACTTATCAGCTGAATTCTACAGCTGGAAAAATGATGGAATAGGAAGATTAAGTGGCTCGGTCAATGTGCCAAACTTAGGGACATATGTTGGAGATTATTAGTGATAACTTTCCTGTGAAATTCATCAACAGACCACTAAGGAAAAGCTATTCCATTGTTCCAAGGCAGAACTCACTAGAAGGGGGAGATGGTAAGGAGATGACTAAACAGTAAAACCCTTCTAGAGGGAGGTGAAAATGTGTCCAAAGTATATAGACAAGGAGCAATATTAGAGTCAGCCAGAAAAGACCCAAGGAGCTACAACTGTTTAAATAAAACTGCCATTTTATATTCACAATGGGCCAGATTTTATCCCAGTATAGCTCTGCAGGAATTCTTTGGAAAGGTTCCTAACTCTAGAATTACTTGGTGAGAGTGACTTGAGGCCCTATGAAAATGATATTTGGTGATTTTATGCAAACCACCTAATAGACATAGAATTACTTTTCTACTAGTCCTACACTGGCACAGCCCTGGGCCAGGTAGAGATGAACATTCAGCAAATGCCATTATACATGAATCCGACTTTCCTTTCAGTTTGATAGCTTTTGTGGAAAAAATCTCCAAAGAATCGTGTATTTGTCCAATTATTTCAGCATACATATTAATTTCTACAGAATATGTGTACTATGCAAAGTTGGCTGAACCATATAAGCTTATGAAGTTCAGCACATGCTGTAAGAATTGCTTAGGGAATGAAACTTAAAAACCTAGCAGTGTCTAGGGGCCTAGAGAATCAGACTGCTGCTTCTGTTGCCTGTTCCCTTGTATGGGAAGCAAATACCAAGGACGTTTATTCTGTTGCCTTCTGCTTATCCATCTGTTGTCCTTATTGTAATTACATCCTTTCTTCTGATATTTTCAAATGTTTCTGACAACTTAAGCTTTCTTTAAGTTGTCCCCAATCTTGGGAAGTGACCCTCTTTCTGAGCTTCCTCATCCCAAACTCACTATCTATAGCTCTCTCTCCTTCCTTTCCTGACTTTCACTGATATGATGATGAATAAATCACAATTTTTGTCCTGAGAAACTCAGCCTAGAAGAAGGTGGAAGTATGGTGATTAAGAGACACATGGAAGCATGAAATAGAGGTATATAAGTGGGCTTCAAATAGTTAATAGGGAAATGGAATTTAAAAATAAAATTCAAAAATATAAATTTTATTTCTCAATATAAACTCTATCAAGTTCAAAATACTTTTTTAAGTGATTGTGCCAGCCATTTAGCCCTTCCCTAAAAATAGAGGGTCCTGGGAATATAACCATTATATGCAGTTTTGTTTACATTATTAACTGAAGAAAATGGATGACCTTTTAAGATGTTTTAACATAAGGACACAAAAAAAGAAGTGAGAAAGAGTCAAATCACAACAATAAGATGTATAACTAATGATTTCCCACTGCAATCCTTACAAAATTGCCCTTGTTTGATGATAAAAATGAGTGGGAACACTGTCTTGGTAGAGAAGGACTCTCTGGTAAAGCATTTTTCTGCTTAAGTTTGGCTAACTTTCTCAAAACACTCTCACAATAAGCAGATGTTATCATTCTTTGGCTCTCCAGAAAGTCAACAAGTAAAATGCCTTCAGCATCTCAAAAAACTGTTACTATGACCTTTGCTCTTGACTGGTTCACTTTTGCTTTGACTGGACCACTTCCACCTCTTGGTAGCCATTGCTTTGATTGTGCTTTGTCTTCAGGACTGTAATGGTAAAGT
This sequence comes from Carlito syrichta, assembly GCF_000164805.1. NCBI lineage: Eukaryota > Metazoa > Chordata > Mammalia > Primates > Tarsiidae > Carlito > Carlito syrichta. The sequence continues at coordinate 220,795 of NW_007246383.1, read as the reverse complement.
TATGTCTCATCTCCTGTTACAATTTTCTAAAGGAAAGCATTAAGATCTTGATTCCATTGGTTTAAAATTTCCATTGAAACCTCTGCTGTTTTCTGCAGCTGATATGGGTCGCAATGATTTTGGCATTCATTGAGTGGAAAGTTTGTTCAATTTTAATTTTGTAGTCAGAATTGTGTAAGCTGAACCAATTGAGATTTTTATGGTGTTGACTATTGTTTCTGCTGTTAAATGTTGACCCTCTTCAATTAGGGCACAAACAGGGTTAGTATTTTCTTTGAAAATTGATGTGGATGGTCTGCCACTGCAGGTGGCCTTCATCTTCAACATCATCTTGTACTTTCCTAAGAAGAGAAATTCATTTGTAAACTGCTGCTCCTTTGGGGGCATTGTCCCCATAAACTTTTCATAAAGCATCAATGCTTTCAAAATTCTTCCATTCAAGACTCACCATAAATTTGATATTTGTTTTTGCTTCAGTTTTATCACCTTCATGTTGCTCTGACAGGAGTTCTTTTCAAAATGATGTCGATCCTGTGCCTTTGGGAGGCTGAGGTGAGTGGATTGCCTGAGCCCACGGGTTCGAGACCCGCCTGGGCAGCAAGACCTCATCTCTACAATAAATTAAAAAAAAATCAGCCAGGCGTGGTAGCACATGCCTGTAATTCCGGCTACTTGGAAGGCTGAGGTGGAAGGATCACCAGAGCCCAGCAAGTCGAGGCTGCGGTGGCTGGGGGCGGCCACTGCACTACAGTCTGGGTGACAGTGAGACTCCAACTCAAAAAAAAAACAAAACAAAAACAAAATGATGTCGAATTCTTCTTGGTGGTTCAAACTATATCCTGTCCAGACATGTTATAATGAGTTGGTATGAGTTCATTTTGGTGCAAAAATTTTTTGAAATCCATGCAGTTTTTCATAATAAACATTTCCCATGAACTCTTTTTTAAAAAAGATCTCTCATATCTGCTAGCTTGGGAAGAAATCTTAGAAGGGCTCCAAAAAGAGGTGGCATCTAGACAGAGTCATAAGATACAAATAGGAGCTGGAGCTGGGTAGGCAGAGTAGGGGAGCTGGGAGAAAAAAATCCGGGCAAAGAAATCATGAACTAAGGTGAAAAATAGGAAAATGGGTGCTGTGGGGTCAGGGATGGAGGATACAGGCCCTTGGGAATGTCTGGATGGCAAAGTAGGAGGCAGGGAGTTGGGGATATGTGGCTGGAGAGGAAGACAAGACCATGGTCATGCTTGGAGACCTGGTCATGCTTGGAGACTCTCCTAGAACTCTCAATCTTTGGGGAGTTCTGTTCCCCCAAAGAAAACCTCTTTCATTTCAGTTGTGGGTGCATAATAATACATTGTTGGAGGAATCAAGAATAAAGCACTGAGAAATTGCTTCTGTGACGAGGCCTGCAGAGCTATTAAATAACATATAAAGTTCCTAAACATGGTTCATAGCATGGACTTGGTTTCAGTGTAGATTATTTTAGACTCACAATCAAATTGCTCATCGATTTATTCAGTTTTTATTACTTACATTATTACCTACGATGTGCCATGCCTTTATCAGACACTAAGGACACAAAGATAAATAAGACACCAGCATGTCTGTCTCAGGATATTGTGTTTCCTTTAAAGCTATGGCCTTAGAGAAGCCCCTGCCTTCACGGAGTTCATGTTTGATTGCAAAGTCAGGCAAGCGAGCACTGGTGGTGAAGTGCCTTCATCAAGGCTTGCATGAAGCAGGATAGGGGTGAAGTCACTAATGTACAGTAGAACAGCAGGCAGGCTGGAAAGACCATGGGTTGGGTAGTCAAGATTCGCGTTTACAGACTGCTCTATTACCAGTTGTGTGTGACTTTGAAAAAGTTACTGATCTTCTCTGTTTTCCTATCTGTGAACTAAAGTAATGACATCTACCTCAGAGAGTCAATTTGAGGATCACTTGAGATCACATATGTGTCTTGCACATTGTAGGCACAATACATTTCAACAAATATTCCTCCAAGATTTAATTTGTGTCCCAATCATATTCTTTCTTCCCTTCTTCCCTTTCCTTCTTTCTTTTCTTCCCTTCCTTCTTTCCTTCTTCCTCCCTCCCTCCCTCTCTCTCTCTCTGTTTCTTTCCTCCCTTCCTTCCTCCCTCACTTCTTCTCTCTTTCTCTCCCTCTCCCTCTCTCCTTCCTTTCAACCTTTCTTTCAAGACAGGGTCTCTCTCTGTCTTCCAGGATGGAGTACAGTGGTGAGATCATAGCTCACTGCAGCCTCAAACTCCTGGGATCAGGGGATCCTGTGACAGCCACCCATGCACAGCTAATTTTTAAAAATATTTTTGTAGAGACAGGGTCTCACTATGTTGCCCAGGCTGGTCTTGAACTCCTGGACTCAAGCGACACCCCCCCCCACCTCAGCCTCCTGAGTAGCTGGTCTTAGGAGGCATGAACATAGATCATTTCTTAATTATCAAAGTACTAAGAATTCAAAGATGAATAAAACAGAATTTAAATTGAAGGAATTCACCAAGTGTTAGCTCTTTTCCAATATTTACAGATATAAGCTTCTATTTTTTATGTTTCCATTTCTCACCTACCATGAGGTTAGTTTTTCTGCCTTTCTCACCTCTTCCATAGAAAGTCTCACCACCTAATAGTTTAAATGTTTGCCAAGCACTGGAAGAATAAAAGACTTAAAATATAAAACTTAATATGTATGCTTATATACAGTGTAATATTAAACACACATTCTGGAAACAAGTCGCCAAACAAACAGAATCTCTTCATGCCAGTTTCTATACTGGGTTGGGACTGGGGCTGGGACTGGTGCTGGTACTCCTCTGGCTTCTAAACCTATGGGTCACAGCATGGAAAAGCTGTGGGCAACTACTGGCTCATGGAAAAGCTGTGGGCAAGTCTTCTGTCTCATGCCCAGAATTCACTTACGGCTCCTTGGTGAGGGAAAGGCAGACAAAGCCATAGGAGACTCAGGTTTTGATACCTCTCCCAAATGCTGCTATTATCACTGGCTAGGGAAGCAAGAATCCTACAGGCCAAGTGCCTTTGATGACCGTGATGGGGCGGGGGTAGGGTGCCTCCTTCCTTCAGGATTCCGTTTCTTTCTTGTGATGTGCAACACTTGTTCATCTGTTCCATGTGTCCTAATTGTTAGCCAGCAGCTGTTTTCAAGCTATCTGGGTCAATCCATAGAGACACTTAAGCAACTAGAGAACATTAGTGATAAATACATCCAATAAATCCCTTTCTGTTACATTGTTTTCCTGCAGAGAAGCAGGGAAAGACCAGCATACTGATGATATCCTAGCCTGTGGGGCACATCCGCCACAGATTAAACGACCATTTCAGGGACTCATTTTCTGAAAATGATTTCTTTTCATTTTGGAAGGACAGTCACAGCTGTAGCTCCCTGCAGCTTATATTCCATTGAAGGCAGCCCAAATGTAGCGGTTGTTGAAAATTTTGGATCAGTTTTAGTGATGTGCCGATGGGTTTTAATGGGGCAGAATCTGTCAAATGATGTTATTGTGTATATTTTTTCATTTGTTCCTTTCTTTCTTTTTTCTACTGCTTCTATTTTTTTTGGAAAATAAGTCTTTCTAGGTAATTCTATTGAGTTTTAAATTGTCATAAATCGTGTTCCACAGTCCAGATAATCTAGTTAAATGCATGACCAGACTGAAAACTTTTGTGTTGTGCTGCAGTAAGATGGTATTTAGAAATCTAGGATGTATCAAAGTCTGAAAAGTAGAATTTGTGAAACACAATGTGGCCAACCGCATGTGTAGATCATGGTCTGTACCCACCCCGCCTAGAATGTGCAGCGAAGGATACTTCATGTATCTCATAACAGCAGAGTTCAGGGCAATTCCAGAGTTACCTGACCAGTCTACTGACAAAAATAAGCCAAAGAGTGTGTGCTGTCTCCTCTTCTCTTCTAGTCCACCCCTGGGATCCAAACTAATCTCATCTCTCATCTAGTTCCCAGGTTTTGCCTACATAATTCAGAGGAAAATAAAACAGAAAATTGATTTTTGAAGAGAAAATAAGGGGCACTCTTGGTGAACTCTGACAATAACTTTTTGGTTACAAGGAATGGAAACTCTCTCAGTATAGCTTCAGAAATGGGAATTTCTGTAATAAGACTGAACATCACAGAGATCATAAAACACTGGCATGAGAGAGTCTCAGGGAGTCAACGATGCCTCATAGCATCTCTGAAGCTAGGGCTTTTGCATCTTCACTTCGGTCATCACATGTGGTGGCTTCAGCATCCACATGAGTAATGCACCCAACATTTTGGCCTCGGTCCCTTGGCCTATCGCTTCCAATGACATTTTCTTGCAGTTCCTGTTAGCCCCAAACCCTCACCCTAAGTCTCACCCTAAGTCTTGCTATTACCAACAACCGCACTACCTCCTAAGTCTTGATTTCCAGCATCCGCATTCCTTTGTTTAGTATTCTCACTCCAAAAATTCTTTATTCTCATCAACACCTCTTTTTACTGTCCTTCACTGCTGCCTCTTCTGCCCAACCTCCTCATTTTCCTCCTTACCCAGCATGGATTTTGTAGTCCATTGTGGCAGTCTTATACCTTCAGCTCCCTCACCCCTCTTTTCATGCACATACTCACCTGGAAAAACCCCAGTTCTAATTAAACCCAACTCTCTGGCTGCTCTGTGCCTGCACTCAGGCAGCTAACTCAGCTGTGGGAAAACACACATCATGCTGATATTTCCTCATTTAAATTTATGACCGTCACTCTCAAGTGGGCCCTTTATACCACCTGGTGATCTTACGCCTTCCTCTCCTCAATTCGCTCTTCCTTCCCCCAAGACAACTATGTCACACCTTCTCTCCTCTCCTTATACAACTAGCCCACCCTGGCCCTTCCTCCCTCTCCCTTTGGACCTCTGTTCTCATATTACTGAGAAAACAGAAGTTGTCAGAAGAGAACGACTTCATCTTTCTGCCTCTAGAACAACAACCTGTCTATATATGTATCCACCTGTCCTCCATTTCCTCCTGTTCCTTTTTCATCTTTTGGAGACAGGGTCTTGCTCTATCATTCAAGCTGGAGTTCAAAGGTGCAGTCATAGCTCAATGCAGTCTCAAACTCCTGGGCTCAAACGATCCTCCTGCCTTAGCCTCCTGAGTAGCTGGGACAACAGACATGCACCACTACACCCATGTAATCAATATTCCTTCCTTCCTTCCCTCTTTCCTTCCTTCCATTCCTCAAGACAGGGTCTCGCTATGTTGACCAAACTTGTGTTAAACTCTTAACCTCAAGCGATCCTCCTGCCTTGGCCTCCCAAACTGTTGGAATTACAGGTGTGAGTCACCATGCCCAGCCTCTTCCTGTTATAAAAGATAACTTTAAAAAAAATTTATTTTGGTCTCACTCTGAAGTGAACTCTTCCTCTTGCACACTAGAGCCTACCACTTATCTACTCAAGAACTTTACTGCTGCTGTTTTCTCCTTCTCCTCTTCATGATTCCCTCCTGCATACAAACATTTCGTAAAATCTTCCATATTTTAAAACACCCTGCCTTGACCCAAATTCCCCCTCCAAATACAGCTGCATATCTCTTTTTCCTCCATTGCAAAATGTTTCAAATGAATTTTCATACTAATTTCTTCTACTTGCTCATCTCCCACTCTTTTCTCAATCCTCCCTCACTGGGGACTGTCAACACCACTCCTCTGAAATCCCTCTTGGTGAGTTTTTGCCATCACATCCTTGCTGCCACAGAGGTCAGTTCTTAGTCTTCACCTTCTGCTTCTCAACAGCATTGTCCCAGTTGGGCCCCCTACCCCATCCCTACCTTCTCAAAACACTTGATTCACTTGGCTACCAGGACGCTACATCCTTCCCTTTGCTTCTTCCTAAACCTTTGCTGTGGCACTTTTCCCAGCCTCAGCTCTCTTTTCTTCTTTGTCCACAACTCTCTAGGTAGTCTCAGTAACATGGTTTGAAAACAAACAACAACAAAAACACAACATTTATATACCGATGAGTCCCCAAATTGTAGCTCTAACCCTAACTTCTCTTTTGAGTACCACATTAAAAATTTCAACTTCCTGTTCTGCTTGTCCATTTGAATGTCTTCAAGCCATTCCCAATGTCGCATGTGCAACCACAAAGCTTTTTAACTTCGGCCACCCGCCTTTCCTGCCAAGTGTTTTTGATTTCAGTAAGTAGCCCTACTATTTGCTTCCTGATTAAGCCTAAAACTAGGAATCATCCTTAATTTCTCCCTTTCTATGACAACTCTTATTCAGTCCTTCAGTTCTAACCTTCCTGAGTCTCAGTATTCTCATCTGTAAAATGAGAATATTAGAATTTACTTTACAGGTTGGCCATGAGGCTTAAATAAAGTGGGTGTGACCAATATCTTCTGAGAGCACAGTGGTCACTCAATGAACATTAGTCTCCTGTATTTTTCCAATAACCTCTGCATCAATTTCACACCTCCACGTGGCATGTGAGCATTCCATGATCTGGCTTCACCTTCTCTCTCCACACTTAAGACTCAATAATTATATTGCTACAATGATTTTTACTCTATAGAACTTTTTGGCGTAACTTATTTGTTCCTAATAATATCCATATTATATTGGTATTATTATCCCAGTTTTACAGGTTAGAAACCTGGGAGAGGCTACGTGAAGTGCCAAAAATTATAAACCAGTTGTGTCAAGCTGGAAATGAAATAAAGGGCTTCCAATATGAGATGTCTTACCTTTCCTGCCATGCTGTGCTGCCTTGCCAACTCAGAACTTTATTAACTCTGCCCCCTCATTGGTGTCCCCAGTGTCTATTATTTCCATCTCTGTAGCCATTTAACTCTCACATATGAGTGAGAGCATACGGTGTTTGATTTTCTGTTTCTGAGTTAGTTCACTTAGGATGATGATCTCTAGCCCCATCCATGACGGTGCAAAGGCCATGATTTCGTTCTTTTTTATGACTATGTAGCATTCCATGGTGAATATATGCCACATTTTCTTTATTCAGTCAATTGTTGGTGAGCACTTAGGTTGGTTCTATGATTTTGCTATTGTGAATAGTGCTGCAATAAACATACAAGTACAGGTATCTAAAAACTGAATTACCATTTGACTCAGCAATCCTACTACTAGGGATCTACCTAAAGGAAAATAAATCAATATATATAAAAGAGGCTCCATCTCTTAATACCATAACAAGACTATGGCGATTAAGTTTCCAACACATGAACTTTTAAGGGACACATTCAAACCATAGTAACTACCTAGTTGCCTGCCAATCATATTTTTGTGACACTGATGTAGCAATATGGTACTGATGGTATAAGAAGAAGTTGTGTGTGAGTCTGGATGTTAGATCTAGGTAACACAGCTTTCATGAGCTGGTTCTATCAGTTCTTGATTGCAATGATTTGCTTTCATATTTGTTGCTGTTCCTCAACAAGCCAAGTACATTCTTGCTTCAAGTCCTTTGGTGGAACCCATGGATCCCTCTCTCTAAACAACCGTTTCTGCCAGAGCATGGCTCACCATTCATTTGGTTCAGGGCTCTGCTCAAAATTCATGTCTTCACAATGCATGATTTGCTGGCTCCTGGCATTCTCAACTCCTTACTTTGCTGCTTGTTTTAATTTGTATCTACCACCACTTGACATTGCAATATATATCCTTTTGATTATTTTGTGTATTTTCTTTCTCCCTCAATAGACTGTAAGCTTCATATGATGGGATTTTTTGCTTACTACTGTACCTCTAGGCTAAGAACTCTAAGGGCTTCAGTGGAGCCCCGCTGGGATATTTCTTCTTCCTTACTTTAGGCTGCTTTTCTATCATGGAAGTGAAGCACCTCATGGAAACAAGTATCTTTTTCTTTCTCTAGCTCTTTCTCTCTTGTGCATCCCCCTCCCTTTTTTTCCTCTCCCTCCCTCCATCTCCTGCTCCATTTCTCATACTTTTCACATTACAAATGGCTGATATGGTCCAGGACCCGAGGAGATAAACCTCAGAGGGATCCCCCCTCCTTCTAAGGTTCTTCCTCCTCCCTCTCCGACCTACTTAGAACAAGTCTGTCATGAAATCTCCCTGGGCATACAGTCTTTGAAGGTACTTTCTTCACCTGGTTGCAAGGAAGAGACACCCATCACTTGGCCACATACCATGGGGATGACTATGGGCCTCTAGCCCAGTCTGCCTACCACGTCCTGTTGTCAGGTGTGAGTTACCGTGGGCTTGCGGGTCTCATCTGAGTGTGATGACAGTCTCCTCCAGGAAGGTCATGCAAAACATTTCTCCTGGAAAATATTGCTGTAATCAATTTCAGACCTTGCCTTGGATGTTCTCGAAGCTTCCCAGGAACCATCTGAATGTGCATTCCTGTGAAATTCTGTCCTGAGACACCAGAACCCTTAGAAATTAAACTGCCTGATAAACTTAGGTATTGCTGTATATATATTTCTGGGGCAATCTAAAAGTATAGTGTAATTTCTATCGTAGGGCTGGGGGTTGTGCTTATCTATCATGTGAAATGGCAGAAAAGGAAACACATATTGATTTTTGCAAACGTATACTTTTTATGGTCTCTCAAGAAATGAAAGAAATCACAGACTCCATTTGCTATTGCCATATGGAATACAGTGAGAGGAAAATTTACCAGCCTGCAAAACTGCAGTTTCTGGTCTTAAATCTTAACTAAGAATTATGTTTTTCTTCTTGCACATGGAAATCCCTTAAACATTTAAATGGGGGTTCACTTGCTTGTACCCTTTTCACTGGATTAGATTGTTTAAATCTCTCTGACCATGACAATTTTTTCCCTCTTGTTAACCCTTTTTCTTTTGGAAAAGTGAATAGATCAGTGAATAGATGACAACTTTTGTGTTGATGGCATGGTGGTATAGCATACTAGCTAAAGGGTGAGCTTTGAAGATGGGCAGACTTAGATAGGAATCTTGTACTCTCTATTTCCCCGATTTGGTGACTGGGGGGCAAGTTATTGAGGCAAGTGGTGATGAAGAGTGGCTAAGAACACGGGCTTCTAGGACAGAGATTAGGTCTTGGCTCTGTTACTTCTTCTGTGACCTTGGACAATTGACTTTACCTTTCTGAACCTGTTTCATTTTCTGTAAACGAATGCTCATTTACTAGGTAAGGATTAAGTGAAATAATGAATATAAAAGCTCTTAGCACCGTTTCTGGCACATAGTTAAGGGTGTGATAAATGTAGCTGTTATCATCATTGATAATATTCATAACTGTGATACTAGTTAAAATCACACATCTAGTTAGTGGTGGAATCTAAAAACACTCAAACCTGTCATCCTGTCCCTGGCCAAAATTATTTTTTACTATGTCAAAATATGTAGTTTTGGGGAAAATATGGATCAAGCAGTTCGATAAATGCAGGTGGAAATGATGATGGTGTCAGTATGATGGTGATCAGTTGGACCACAGCTTTGCTTAGACCTGGGTTCATATCTTCGGTGGCATATTGGAATCATCTGAGAGGTTTTCAAAAAATATCAGTGCCTGGGTTCTACCCCCAAAGCTTTTGATTTACATGGTTTGAGGGCAGCGTGGGAGATGGGATTTTTAAATATATGCTTCTGGTAATCCTAATGTATAGCCAAGGCCACGAAGCACTGGTTTCGAGGGGCTTCTTAGGGTTTTCAGAGCCTCAGTGACAACAGCCAAGCCAAGTTCAGGCTCCAGTGACTCTTGAAGAAAGTCCAACAGAGGAGTTTTATTCTCCTGTCCCCAAATGGCCTGCTGTCACAAGAGCGAGAGGGTGGTCCCTGCGCTCCATCACCTTGCTGTGCATCAGTGGAGAAAGCACCAATAGCTACGGCTTCCCACTAGGAGCTGCCAGTACTGCACTCTGTGGATGCCGCCCCTGCATCTCTGTCAAAGGCTAACCCAGAAGCAGAAAATGTGCCCCATGTGCACTTGCACACGTTTAGAAGTGTGTTCTCTTGGAGATGGCCACGGGAATCCCCACATGCGCGCGCGCGCGCGCGTGTGTGCGTGTGTGTGTGTGTGTGTACCTAATCAAGGCTCATGACACAGGACTGCTGTGCTGTGCCGCAGTTGGAGACCCTTTGTGGCCTTCTCCAGTCTCTTAAATACCAGCAGTCAGTGATCTTGCCTGCTGAGAAGGATAGACAAATGAATTTACACCAAGGTATGACAAGCGTAGAATAGCTTAGTGTGTTACTCATCCTTTTCGAGCACTTACATTTGTACATGGAAGAATACTGTAGGGAAAAAACTGTTAAAATAAAATTGCAAGTGTCTTTCATTAGAGGAATGACAGATGAATAAAGAAAGATACTTTTGGCCAGGTGCAGCGGCTCATGCCTCTAATCCTAGCACTTTGGGAGGCCAGCATAGGAGGATTGCTTAAGACCTGGAGTTTGAGACCAGCCTGGCCAACATAGTGAGACTCCATCTCTATACTAAGAAAAGCAATTTTTTGGGGTGAGCTCTCACTCTGTTTCCCAGGCCTGAGCACAGTGGCATAATCACAGCTCACCATAGCCTTGATCTACTGGGCTTAGGTGATCATTTCACCTCAGCCTCCTGAGTAGCTAGGACTATGAATGTGTGCCACCATGCCTGGCTAATATTTTTGACTTGAGGTCTTGCAATGTTGCCAGAGCTTGTCTCAACCCCTGGGCTCAAACAACCCTTCCACCTCAGTCTCCCAAAGTGCTAGGATAAAAGGCATGAGCCACCATGCCCAACTAGAAAAAAAATTGTTAATAATAAAAAAGAAGGATACTTTGATAAGGAACATATTGAGAACTTTAACACGAACACTTCTTATGCCTCTGAGTCAAGAACAGTCCAAACTGGGTTCTGCCTCTCCAATAGGTAGGTCTACCTAGTGGGGTAGGTAGGGTGAGACAGAGAGATACAGAGAAAAGGTCGACTACAGAGAGCCAGAAACCTGGACCTCAGCCTGGGCACCCAGCAGCATGTGGCCCAGCTATCTACCTGGCCTTCCTGAGCCTTGTGTCTTTATTTGAAAAAGTAACTGACCAAATAAATTAATTCATTTAAAAATGAATTAATTATTGAACACACAAAAGTTACAGGGCTGTGCTAGCTAAGACTGGGAATAGGAGAACAGTATGTATTAGGGAGACAAATGCCCCATCACGATGCTCTCACAGAGATACCTACAATGGAGAAATGGAAGGGAAGTAGAAGAAATACATGAAGGGGACCCCAAAAGATCTGGCATTATCTTTTGGAGGGCAAGACCCTTAGTGTACAGGCTTCCCCCGCTAGGCAAGTTGTTCAAGGAACCCATCGGTATCAGGGTACCAGCTAGTATTGTTGTGAGAGGCTCCAGTCTGCTAAATACCAGCAGTCAGTGAACCTGACTGCTGAGAAGGGTGGATAAATGAATTTACACCAAGGTACAACAAGTGTAGAACAGCTTAGAGTGTTACTCTTCCCTTTTGAGCACTTGCATTTTTACATGGAAGAATGCCATAGGGGAAAAAAACTTTTAAAATAAAATTGCAAGTGTCTATATCATTCAGTGAATTTTCAACTTCAGTTAATTTTTTTTCAGATTCTTTCAACGCATTTGCACAATTTCAGGATGCGTGATTTGCAAGTGCACCTGTTCACACAGCGTGTTTAGCAGTTTTGATCTAAAACGGCATGGCCCTCAGGCCCCACCCTCCCTGTTCACCCGACCTCGCCCTTAGCAACTTTTCTTTGTTTCCCTGAATGAAAGAAGTCCTCCAAGGGAAACGTTTTGCCGATGTGGAAGAGGTGAAGCCAAAACAGCAGAAGCGCTAAAAGACCTCAAAACCGATGAGTTCGAAAGCATCTTGATGGGTGTATTGCGTCAAACGGAGAGTACTTTGAAGGGTACTGATGTTTGAACATGTAAGATTAAATACACAATGCTTTATAAGTAAGTTCTGGGTTTTTTTGGTGTACTCCCTCATATTATCTTTGCAGGGGACTGTTGGGAGGTTGTCACAGAAGTGCTTGTTGTGCCAGATCACAGCTGCTTCCTCACTCGTGCTGGAGTCAGCGTGGCATCCTGGTGGGGCACAGGTGCCCTGAAGCCACAGAGCCCACCTCATTTCAGGTTCTGCCACTTACCAGTTGCACAACATTGGGACAATAGTTAACTCCTTTGTGTTTTCATTCCTCCACCGGGAAATGGGGATGACAATAGTTCACATCCTATAGAGGAGAAGTAATATAGCACGTGAAATGGTCAGAAGGGAGCCTGGCACATCAGGAAATGCTAGCGTTTGTCATTTCTTTTTCTTTTTCTTTTTTTGAGTCGGAGTCTCACTCTGTCACCCAGGCTGGGGGACAGTGTCACTCTCACGCCCACCCCAGCATCGACCCGCTGGGCTCCGGCGACCCTTCCGCCACAGCCTTCCAAGTAGCCGGAACTATAGGTGCGTGCTACCACGCCCAGCTAATTTTTTTATTTATTGTAGAGACGAGATCTTGCCAAGTTGCCCAGGCTGGTCTTGAACCCATGGGCTCGGGCAATCTACTCGCCTCAGCCTCCCAAAGTGCTGGGATTACAGGCTGAGCCACTGAGCCCGGCTGTCATTTCTTATTGAATAAATGACAAAGAGGAGGTTTCCAGGCATTTCCAGACAGAGACGAGACTGGGGAAGAACAGTCTAGGCATTACTGCTGACTAGAGGAAAGGCAGAAATGCGAAGACAAAAATGCATTCGGGGACTAAAAAAGATGAGTGAAATCGAGCACCTGTTAAGAAGTGAGGAACAAGACTGCAGAGCCAGTGGAGGCTAGACCTCGACAAGCCCTGCAGGCGGCTGAGGAATGTAGTCTCCATCAGAGCCCCAGGGCAGCCATCCACAGTGCGTGGAAGGGTGGGAGAATGAGAGGGTGACAGGAGAGTCTCTGGCAGTTGTGTGGAGGCTGGGCCGGAGGGAGATGGCAACAAGTGTGGGAAGAGGCAAATGAATTAATGAATGTGGACCCAGCTCATTTTAATGATTATGATTGTTTTGCTTTGTCACCCAGGCTGGACATCAGTGGCATGATTATAGCTCACTGCAACCTCAAACTCCTGGGCTCAAGAGAATATCTTGCCTCAGCCTCCCAAGTGGCTAGAATGACGCAGCTCATTTTAATCTGCCAAGTGCAAGGTGAATGAAGTTGAGTGGCCCAGGCAGCCCCAGGCAGGGCCAGGAACACTCCCTTAGCTGGGGGGACCTTGGGCAATAGCTATTGCCATCCCGCCTTGGGAGGAGACGGAGAGGAGACATAGAATAAGGATGGAGGTCCTGGAAGCAGCTAGGTTCAAATCTGCTTCTCTTAGTTCCTAACTCTGGGACCCAGGTTTACTGTGTGTGTTGTTTTTCTTTTTTTTCTTTTTTTGAGAAAGCAAGATTTATTGAAAGAACAGAAAATCTCCCACAGTGGGCAAGGATCGAGGGGTTGCCCCCAAGCAAGTTACTTAATTGCCTTCTTCTTTGGCCTTAGTTCTCACAACCATAAAATGGAGTTAATAACAATACCCACCACATAATATGGCTATGAGGATTGAATGGGTTAATGTGTGGAAAGCCTTAGAATGGTGCCTAGTATGCAGTAAGTGCTAAATACGAGTCTGTTAATTAAAGCATGTAAAATGGCCAGGCAAGGTGGCATGTGCCTATAGTCCCGCTACTTGAAGGCTCAGGATGGAGGATCACTTGAGTCTGGGAGTTCGAGGCTGTAGTGAGCTGTGGCCATGCCACTGTTCTCCAGCCTGGGTGACAGAGTGAGATCCTGTCTCTAAAAAAATTTTTAAAGTAAAAATGAAATAAAATATGTAAAATGATAATAATTGTACCTACTTTAAATTTTACTATGAACACTAAGTCATTTAGGGTATTGTCTGGCATTTTATATACACTTAATTGATGACTAATGGATGCCCCAGAACCCAGGAAAAGGCCCAGGAGGCAGATGGCAGATGGCAAAGGCAGTTTCCCTGTTTTAGTAAATCTGTCTGAACATGAACTTCACTTCATTGCATTTCTATTTGAAGTTTACTTTGGGTGTGTTAATAATTTTTGCATATATGGAGTCTTACCTATATAACAGCAATTTCCACCTATGAAGAAATATTTATCCCCTCTGTTCCCCTCTGGGCTTTATCTGTCTTAAGCTGGTTCTGTCCACTTCTGCTCTGAGACAGAAGGATGGACTAAATGACCAACTCCCACACTAAATATTCTTAATTTTTTCTTAAAATTTTTAGAAATGGAAGGCTGAGGCAGAAGGATCGCCGGAGCCCAGCAGGTTGAGGCTGCAGTGGCCGGTAGCGGCCACTGCACTCCAGTCTGGGCGACAGAGTGAGACTCCAACTCCAAAAAAAAAAATTTTTTTTTAGAAATGAAATCTCACTATGTCATCCAGGCAGGCCTCAAACTCCTGGCCTCAGGCTGGTCTCATACTCTTGACCTCAAGAGATCCTCCCACCTCAGCCTCTCAAAGAGTTGGGATTACAAGCATGAGCACCTAGCTAGGATTCTTTTTGTTTTCTTTTTTTGAGGTGTTTCCCATTTTGATGGTTTGTGGCATGATCACGGCTCACCGCAGCCTCAGGCTCCTGGTCTCCAGTGATCCTCCCTCCTCAGCTTCCCCTAAGGAGCTGGAACTACAGGCATGTGCCACACACCTGGCTATTTTTTTTAAATTTATTTTTTATAGAGATGAGGTCTTGTTATGTTGCCCAGGCTGGTCTAGGACTCTTTCTAAAAGTGCTATCAGCACACAGATTTCCATCACTGTCCCACACAGAGCCCCCACACTTTTCCTTCATGACATTCATATCAACTGCTTTGCAAGATCTGTGCAGGATTTCCTTGAGCTGCCCTGGGTTTGGAGAGAGGGTAGCCATAGGGCGTCTTCTTTGGAGGCTGTGGGGCAGGACCCCAAGAGAGAAGAGAAGTTGCACATTTCCTGAAGGAGCAGAGACGAAACCAGGCAAATGGAAAGCTGGGAGGACATCTCTGCTGAGCAAGGGCTTCGCACCCAGGGCCCTCTCCATGCAGAACAGCACAGCCGCTCGGAGGAGGGGCTGCCTGTTCTCCCAGGGAAGCCCAACTCGGATCCCACCTCGGTCTCTTGAGCTGCAGGAACTGAGACTATTTCCTTAACTTCCCAGTTATTTTTTCTTCATCTGTAAAACGAGAACAACGGTAAAACAGCAACACATTGTGAGTGTTTATAAGAATTCACGGGCTCACATGAGTGACCTCTCACAAAAACAAAAATCCGAATATCACATGTTCTCACTCATATAATGGACCTTGAACATCCAATGCAATACTATGAGAAAATGACGGATGGTACTGCGAAACTATGGGGGGGAGGGGAATGGGATTAACAGTAGCAAAT
>NW_007246383.1:194638-205356 GCF_000164805.1 Carlito syrichta | reverse complement strand
ACTTCTTATCTACAGGGTGCCTGAATGAAACGTCATTGTACACCTAACCCTTAACTGTACCCCACAAAACCATAATAAAAAATACTGATTAATGGAAAAAAAAAAAAAAAAAAAGAATTCACGGGCTCATAGCTTTCTTTCTGTATCTCAGACACACAAACTTTGTTCCCACCTCCGGGCCTTTGCATCTGCTGTTTCTTCTGCCCAGAGTGTTCCACCAGACTTCTGTGTCTAGTTTCTTTTCAACATCGAGGTCTCAGAGTAAATGTCCTCCCCTCAGGGAGACCTTTTCTGATCACTCCATCAAAAATGGCCAGCCCCTGACACTTTTATCACACAATTCCATTTTATTGTTTACATAACACTGATCACTATTTTAAATTATTTTTACTTGTTTACCTGGTTTTTAGTCTGTCTCTCCTGACTAGAATGTAGATTCTGTAAGTACATGTTCATCGACATATGAACCATGTTTGGCACATTTGATGAGGGACTAAGGTATTAAAAGCACCTGTATATTTAGCTCCTAAAACTCAATGGTATAGTTGCTATCATTATTATTTTACCAGGAAAAGGTGCCCATTTTGCCATTTTCTTACTTTATCTCTGACAATTCAGAATTTTCTAGGCTTTTATCGTAGACAATAACCTCAAACTATGTGCTATTCAGTTCTTATAAAAACCCATCTTTGATGAAAAATAATGACATGTAGTTCCCTCATTTTTCTAAATGTCCCAGATGCTCCACCATCAATAAAACTGTAAAAACTTGCCCCTTTCAGAGAGCGGCTTAAACTAAGTTAAATTTTTTGCTCTGCTCTCAGTTTTTACTGAGGGGTGCTATGAGAATCTAACTTCAGAATAGTTTGCTGCTTGACTGATATTAGGAAAATGGTACATTGCAGCCTCAGGAGTCACTATGAGGAACTCCAGTGTGAGAAATTTCTTTCAAAGTCCAACCCTTGGAAAAATGTTCATGTCCTTTGGGGGGACACAATGTATTTTTGTCTTCAAGACTTAGGGAACTGATCATATATCCCTTTTCACTTCCACTGCCAGGAAGCTCTGGGCCAAATATTTAACTCATATAGAGCAACTTTGTAAGATTTAATGACCGGCATACTTGCATTTAGCTTTTTTCTTCTTTTAATAGAGACAGGGTCTTGCTCTGTTGCTTGACTAGAGTACAGTGATACAATCATAGCTCACTGAAGCCTCAAATTCCTGAGCTCAAGCAACCCTCCAGCTTTAGCCTCCTGAGTATCTGGGACTACAGGTGCATGACACCATGCCTGGCTAATGTGTGTGTGTGTGTGTGTGTGTGTGTGTGTGTGTGTGTGTGTGTGTGTGTGTGGAGATGGAGTCTAGCTGTGTTATCCAAGCTGGTCTTGAACTCCTGGCCTCAACAGATCCTCCTGCCTTTGCCTCCCAAAGTCTGGGATTATTGTCATGAGCCACCACACCCAGCTGCATTCATCGTTTTCCTTATTTCAGGCTCTCTATTTATCTGCGCTACAATTAATCTCTGAGAAGATATAAAAATTTGACTTGGCGAATGGGCAGATACCAGTGGAGGACAGACAATGAGAACCACAGTCTAATCATATCACAGGGACCACCTGGGGAAGACAATGCAGCTACAGCTTTTGGCCAGGCGTCTCTACCACTGCAGATGCTGAATCTTGAGTGGGAGCAACCACTTAGTTGAGGCCAGGCACATGCACAGACCCTCCACCTAGGGGAGCAGGGCAAAGTGAGTGTCTGGCCTTTGAGGTATCTGTATGAGAGACAGGCCTGCCTTCCACCCACTTGAGCAGTAGGGAATTCTTCAAGCATGGGGAAAGCCTTTGTGGAATGAAGTGAGAGGGTGGGATAGGAGTCAGTCCATAACAAGGCATAGAATAGATCTGCGCTGCATGCTCCATGTCCCCAGGTGACAGAAGCCTTTTATGTCTTTACTTTTCTAAATGAAAATCTGCTCTGCATCCCACTTGCCAATGTTGGCAAGAAGCTCTGTGCAAGTCACTTCTTGTGATAAGTGTGCACATTCCTTGGGTTATCAGAGCCTGGGAGTCACCATTTTTAGAAAAAATGGGAGCGAAGTCATTCTCTGACGAACGCTCCACTGTGGTCACCATGGGCGTACCTGTTGTCCACATGCCAGGGCACATTCTGAGGTGGGCAGTTCACCTGGTGACACCCACCCCCTCCGGCCAGTTCATGCCATGTGTTGGTTCTAAGCTCAGTCACTCCAGGTGAAGGGGAAGTCGTTTAGATTACCTTTTGTAAGCGATTAAATCGGCTCATGTCGCTATCTGAACAGTAGAGGGCGCCATTAGCCTGGTGTCTGGACTCTGGGCCGCTTTTTGTGATCAGTAGAGGAACCTGACAGGTGTGATATCATGAAATAAAACCCAATCTTTTAGATTTAGGTGTGGGATGCTTGACTCTTTCCTGTGAATTAAAGTCGCTAACAGCAAAACAGGGAATAATCTCTTTGATTCCTTTCTGCCTAACCTCAAGATAAGTAACTGAGAAGCTGATTTAAATGGCTTCCAAAGCATAGATCATTCCAGACACAGGGGCAAATTACCTGTGATTCTGGACTCAAGAAGTACTGAAACTTCCACAAAAGACGAGGAAGTCTTTTAAACAATTTCAGTGAGAAGCATTTCCAGGCTCTGCCACTTTAATGGTCTCAGAAGCAAGTAGTAGGGGTTCTTTCTCTACAGGGACACAGCAGCCACCAGGCCATCCCTATCCGCCATTGTCTCCAGAGGTAGTCCACCATAGAGGACAAGGCAGGCATTTGGGTCCATCCTTGGAGAAGACATCATCTTTTAAAACCTGGTGAGGGCCAGAGCAGGCTATGGAGAATGTGCTTGTTAAGCAAATGAAAACCACAAACAAGATCCCAGGGGGCTTGACCCAAGCTTTTGATCCGCGGATTTTCTGTTGTGTGTGAATAGGTTGGGCTTATCATATGAGGAGTCTCACAGAGCTGTAAAAGGAGGTCTCAGCAGGGCCTTCACTGGGAAACACTGAGACCAGTTATGGTTTTGAAAATAACATTTTAAAAATCCATAATTCAGACTTGGTTTGTTCATCTAACATTTAATTAATTATCTATCAAATGCTGGCTATTTCTTACCATGTCTCATCTAGGCCCCATTGGTGGACGAATGAGCCGTGATCTTTGGCCCTGAGGCTGCTCATGATCTTGGGGAATATAAGCTTGTGTAAAAGGGAACTGCTGTAGTGTGGGATAAAGATGGGAATATCAACCTTGCAACCGGAACATAGGAAGAGAACCAAGTCAGTATGGAGGACTAGAAGAGCCCTTCTCCTTCAATGACTCTGTATCAAATCGCACATTTAACACGTACTTATCACTCGGCATCTAGGTGTAAGGCACTGTGAAGCCCTGAGCTCAGCAGTGTGTAGGACAGACACTCTTTCTGCCCACAAGGCCCTGACACACCCTCCTTTCCTGTTGGCCTGAAAGAAGCCATTTCTATTTCCCTCCTTGTCCATATTCACGGAACCCAATAGGTTCTATGTCTCTAAAGGCAGAGCAGAAACGTCTTTTTTGCTTCCTAAGGGCCACTGTCCCATAGATAAATGGAGGAAACAAGAAATGTGCCCAGAAAAGTCAGATTGCAAATTTCAGGAATCCATCCTGAACATGCTTAAGCAGACATTGAAATTTATTGGAATTACATGTGGTGTGGCTTACAGAACGGGCAACAGAGCTTTGGGAGTAGATATGGGGAAGTCAGAGGTTGAAGAAACTTCTGTGTTAGTCAAGATTTTTCTGGTCACAAGTGATAGAAACTCAAGTAAAACTAGCTTAGGCCAAAAAGGGCAGGGACGAATCTTAGGTGAACAGATCTAGGGATTCCTTGCCATCAAGATTCTCCTCCTGTCGCCAGGCGCAGTGGCTCACGCCTGTAATCCCAGCGCTCTGAGAGGTCGAGGCAAGAGGACTGCCTGAGCTTAGGAGTTCGAGACCAGCCTGGGCAACATCGCGAGACCTCGTCTCTTTAAAAAAAAAAAGAAAAAAAGGCGCGTGTAGTTCCAGTTACTTGGAAGGCTGAGGCGAAAAACTCCCCTGAGCCCATTATGTCGAGGCTGCGGTAGCCGTGAGCGTGCCACTGAACTTCAACCTGGGTGGCAGACTGAGACTCCGAGTAAAAAAAAAAAAAAAAAAAAAAAAAAAAAAAAAAATCTGCCTGTCTTCATAACCTTTCCAGGGGGTGGGCTCTTTTCTCTGCTACAGTATCAGTTTTCTCTGAGGGGTTACAACCAAGATTGCTGGCAGCTCTTTGCTAACACCCTGTCAACTGTGTCACTAGGGAGAAAAATGATCATCTTTCCCAATTCTGTTTAGAGAATTCTTGGCAAAGGGTTCTGACTGGCTCAGCACCTGTCTTTCTCCAACTCTAGACCAATCACAGAGGGAGGAGGGCGGGTGGCGTACCACGACTGGCCCAGCCTGGCCTGGCCCCACCCTATGGGCGGTGCTAAAGTGGTTGGAGATAGATTTCTCACAAGCATAGAGGTCTGATCACCAGCCGTGGAAAAGGCCACTGGGTCAACAAAATAACAGGAATATGACTGGAGGAATAGATTGAGAAAGAAACTGACAAAATGTACTAAGTTTTACTAAGTGCTGTACACATACATTGTATTTCGCACACGTTGACATTTGTATTTGAACCCAGATTTCACTTTATTAATAACTTCTCCTCCAAAGCTCTAACGCGGGCTTTAGTTGGTCCCAAGGGAAGAAGAACAGAAATAAAGATTTTAATGGGAAAATCCATTTACAAATATATATTCATTGGGGAGGCTGAGGTGGGAGGATCCCAGGCAATAACGAAAGGCACTGGGGGGGGGGGGGTTATTGGGAGCCTGAGGTGAGAGGGTCGCTTGAGGCCTATGAGTTCGAGGCTGCAGTAAGCTATGATCATGCTACTGCACTCCAGCTTGGGTGACAGAGTGAGACCTTGTTTCTTAAAAAAAAAAAAAAAGTAGTTTAAAGTAGTAGTACTATAAAAGAGAATTTAATTTTAAAATTGCACTATGACTATATGACTATGTTTTGTTCAGAAAGAGAATTTGCATACCACTCCTCAAGAGCAATTACTGAGGGGCAGATCTTTTTTTTCAGGGAAGAGCCTTTAGATAGTATTTCCAAGACATGTCAATAGAAGTGGGCACTCATTGGTCTTGGGTGGCAGGTAAATTAGGACTTCCTATGGCCAGGAAAGGTTGCTCTTTTCAATCCTCCTTAATACACAGATCTGGCAATTTGAGAGAAGGGTGGGAAATACACACAGGGTAAAGGAGTTTCCTGGGGGGGGATGAAGACTCCCCACCCTTCCTTTCTGACTAGAACTTTCCTGATGGGTAGAGATTAAAGTGCACTGGCAGAGAGGACCCCAAAGGCCCTAGAGGAGAACTCACACTAAGCAAAGGGGGAAATAGAACTTATTCCGGTCCAGTGTGTATCCAAGTCTGGGAAGTCAAGCGCATACTTCCTTGCTCTTGACCCTGATGCGTTGTTAGAAAGGGTAGGATTGGGAACCTGAGCACAAAAGCTTCCCACCAGATAACCCAAATGTGAAGCATCCTGGGGTGAGAGGACAGAGGAAAGACTTGCTTCTTCAGACTCAGTAAGTCTCTAAATTGCTTGAACCATTTAACTGGAGGTAGCAAAGAGGAAAAATTAGAGAACAAGTGAAATTGAATGTTCTATAAACATGGATGAGTGGGACCTCAGACGAGTATTTGAATATTAAAAGGAGATGAGATTCTATCTAGGCATCAGGCTGGTGAAGCAGTTTATAGCAGAAACATTGGAATGAGTAAAAAAATTGAAAATCCATTAAAAAAAAAACAAAAACAGAGACCTGTAGTCCACCTAACAGTTCGAGTATGCACTTTTTTGTTTTGTTTTGTTTCAAGTTGGGGTCTCACTCTGTTGCCTAGGCTGAAGTGCAGTGGCACAATCACAGCTCATTTCAGCCTTGATCTCCTGGGCTCAAGTGATCCTCCTGTCTCAGTCTCCCAAGTAGCTGAACTACAGGCAAGTGCCACCACACCACGTGAATTTTTAAAAAATTTTTCTAGAGATGACTAGTTCAGGCTGGTCTTGAACTCCTGGGCTCGAGCAGTCCTCCCACTTCAGCCTTCCAAAGTGCTGGAATTACAGGTATGAGCCACTCGCTCCTGGTCAAACTGTGAAAACAATTATTTTTTCATGAGTAAGATTTCCAATATGCAACCTAAGATATTGCCTGTAGGGACTTTTAACGTCCTGTTATACTAACACAATTGTGCAAAAACTGCTGTTACCTGTTGGAATCTCTCCTTACAGGCCATGTGCAATTAAATAAAGAATAATTGAACTAACTCTTCTAATCCTTACTCTAAAATACCTTGTCAGGACACTTCAAGAATAGATGCAGGGGCGTCCATATGGGCATTCTGCTTGGGTGTGCATATATGCCTACTGGAGCACACTGTCTTATCCCGTTCTTATTTTTTGCTTTGAAGGAATCAGGCCAGTCAAATGTTGAAATGTACCCTCAACTAATTTAGCTAAAAGCTTATAGACTTAACCACAGCTGAGTTGGTTTAGGGAGGTTTTCTTTTGCTGTGATGAACTTTCTTGTGATTTACGTCTAACTTCATCCTGGAGGTGTGGCTGTCCTGGCTAGTGAGCTAGACTGGCTAGCAGATATCATTAACAACAACAATAACAAGTGCTGCATTGAAGAATCCTGGAAGTCGAGTGCATATTTCCTTGCTCAGAAAATTCTTTCAACATGCTTGGTTTGTGCAAACTCTAAATGTCACATATTTTAAAAATCAGCTTCTGAGTTAAGTAAGTTTATTAAATATCCATAATAGTGGGAGAGGAATAACACTGTTAGAAACAAAGTTTAGAAAATCTGACTCTATCTGTTTCTGCTTTTAAAGATTGGGCAGCATATTTGATATCAGGGCAGGGATACTTTTCTCAAGAATTTAACCTTATTCAAGGCTGAGCATGGTGGCTCACACCTATAATCCCAGAATTTTGTGAGGTCAAGGTGGGAGAATTGCTTGAGCCCAGGGGTTCAAGACCAGCCTGGGCAACATTGCAAGACCTCCTCTCTACAAAAAAATGTTTTAAAAATTATCTGGGCATGGTAGCATGCACCTGTAGTCCCAGCTACTTGGGAGGCTGAGGTAGAAGGATCGCCCGAGCCACGTGATTGTGCCACTGCACTCCAGCTTGAGTGACACAGTTAGACTCTGACTCAAACTAACAAACAAAGAATTTAACCTGATTCAAAGAAAAAATAAGCTTTTGATTTCAGTATACTAGCAGGCTTCTCTATATAATGAATGGAGACTGGCCGTTGTGGTGGAGTCTGTTGTTTTGTAAAGCATTGCAGTGGGCCTTGTGTCTCTTGGGTGCCAGTAGGGGAAGAAGCAGGAAGCTGATTTGATTTATACAAGAGAAAAATAAGATTCTGAGGTTTCTTGGAAAGTCTGTGGAGAAGGTGAGCAGGACAATGAAACATGGCAGAGACGAGGGGCATGGGGAGAAGAGATGGCTCATGAGAAGGTCACAAAGGTGGCGCAAGTGAAGCCTGCTTAAGAACAAAGGCATCGGCCGGGCTCGGTGGCTCAGCCTCTAATCCTGCGCTTTGGGAGGCCGAGTTGAGTGAGTTGCCTGAGCCCATGGGTTTGAGACCTGCCTGGGCAACTTGGTGTAGACCTCATCTCTACAATAAATCAAAAAAACAGCCGAGCGTGGTAGCGCACACATGTAGTTCCAGCTACTTAGAAGGCTGAGGCGGAAGGATTGCCGGAGCCCAGCAGGTCGAGGCTGCAGTGGCCGGGAGCGTGCCACTACACTCCAGTCCGGGTGACAGAGTGAGACTCAAAAAAAAAAAAAAAAGAACAAAGGCATCTAGAGTGGCCTTTGGAGTCACCCGAGCCTCCACCTCCAGTACCAGCTTATCACAGGTGGCATAAAGAAAAAAAAAATATTAACCACCACATTCAAAGCAAGATTGCAAGAAGAAACAGTCATAGAAGGACAAAAGAAGGGGAAAATCCAGCATACACAAGATATAAGAGGAAACTGGGGGAAACATACCCCTCCAAGAATCCTCAGAAATACTGGAACAGGAAGGATGTTGGTTTTCCCACATAAGCAGGAAAACCAAAATAGACTCCAGACATTTCAAATATTAATGAAAGATTAAGGTGGCAAGAGTCACTAGAATCTGGATAGTTGGCCCTTGAGTCATGCTACTCTCTCTCAAGCACTCCACTGGGTTTTTCTAGGCTTTCTCATCAGTTTCCCTGTAGTTGACCAACTATCTGGTTCTAAATCATGTTTGTGTACCCTGAGGCGAACTGGTCTGGATTGAGTTTTTCCAAATCAATAAATTTCAAAAACAGTGATTTGATGGGGGCAGGGGAAGAAAGCAAGGGATAACCAGATTAAGTTTGCTGTCTATGTATTTGCGTTTCACAAAAGAGAGTCTCAAAAAAACTGCACTGAACAGTTGCCATGAAGATCTCTTCCAGTTCTTTGTGGGGGAGAATGGCAGCTTGAATTAATTGGCCTCAGTTACTGGTTTTCTTTCATCTTCAGCCATGTAAGACAGATAACCACAGGACTGTAGTAATTATAGAGTCATCAGAGTGATTTGCCAAAGGTAAAACTAACTGGTAGAGTACTGGGGATTCTGTAAACATTGTGTCAGTTTGCACATTTTGCAGACAACTTTTAAAGAAACATCAGCTTGTTTAACCAGCTTCCTTGGTGAGCTCTGTCTTCGGAGATACTGACCCCAGCTTTAATCTCTTCTACATTTAAGCTGATGCTGCTAATATTTTTTTCAGTCCTCAATCATGTGGCCAATGCCACCTGTCCTGGTGGAAGTTTGAAAGCTATGGTTAGGGCTGTGTCCAGGCTGGCTGACCTGAGGGGTGATTTCTCAGAGAAGGGTAGCAAGGAGCAGCCTCCTCCTGAAACACTGCTGCTCATTGTTGATGTTGTTGGAGTAGGTACGTATCCAGGGAGAGGAATGAAGAGAAAAGACCTTTACTGATGGAACCATTTATTCCAAAGCAATGAACAGGGTTGTCCCTCCTTTGTAGCTGTATATCTAACCATGCCAATAAGTGTTCAGGAATAGTCTCAAAGTGTTTTTCCGAAAAAAAAAAAGAGTAACCGCATCTCATAGTAAGAATTTTACGGGGCAACCCTATAACACACTCACACATACACACAACTCAAATAAATTTTCTAAGAGAATGTTTGTGCTACATACAAGGCATTCAGATCTATTCTATCCTATTCCATTCTATTTTGTTCTATTCTTTCACTTCAAAAATTTCTGGTCATTACTCTGATGTCATAACCTACTACAATGTCACAAACCACAGTTTGCAAAACACGAGAATCTAGAGTGTTTGGCACCATGCCCCAACATTGAATTGACAATTTGTCTTTAATCCAGCACATCTGGATAGTGATTAGAAGGCATCAGTTGGAAGCACTACTCTCTGACCAGTCCTTTTTCTTATCTATTTAGTCATCCTTGAAAAACTTACTGTGAACCTCATGAAGTTCATGAACTCCCATCCTTCTATTACCCGGTTGAATGGGAGTCAGGAAACATGGCTTCTCATCTCAGATTACAGTCCAGCTCTGCCACTAACTAGGAGACTTTTCACAGGGCCCAAATCTGAGTCTCATTTCTCTCATCTGTAAAACAAACAAAGCACTATTAACAGTAAGATGTTTCTACGGCAGAGGGACCCTCATAGAAAATCAGAATTATCTTTTGGAGGGCACTCAGAATTTGATCCTCTGAATCAAATGGTCAACCAGTTTTTATCTGGAAGTTTTGAGAAGGTTGTGTCATGGTTTGCAGAAGAAACGTCTCGAGCTGTGGCAGTCAGGTGACTGGTTCTTCCACCATGACAGTGTACCTGCCCATTGCACTGAGTGCTCGGCAGTTTTTGACCCATAATGGCATGACCCCATATCCCAACTTTGCTATTCACCCAATCTCACCCTGAGTGACTTTTCTTTGTTTTCCTGTATTAAAAAAAAGTCCTCAAAGGGAAATGTTTTGATGATGTGGAAGAGGTGAAACAAAAAACAGTCAGAAGCACTAAAAAAGTATCAAAACTGGCAAGTACAAAAACCATTTTGAGCAGTGGAAAAAGTGTCTTCATAGGTGTGTTGCCCAGACAACAATTTATTACCTTCAAAAGACTCACCTCACTAGAAAGGACACTCACAGACTCAAAGCAAGAAGATGAGAAACAAATTTTCAGGCAAGCGGAACACAAAACAATGGAGGAGTCATGATCTTAATCTCAGACAAACACCCTTTAAGCTATCAAAAATTAAAAAAGATATAGAAGGTCACTACATATTGATAAAAGGTTCAACCCATCAACAAGAAATATCCATCCTAAACATATATGCACCCAACATAGGAGCACCAACTTTCATAAAGCAGCTTCTAGGTAAACTAAAAAAAGATATTGACTCCAACACCATCATAGCAGGGGACTTCAATACCCAACTCACAACCCTAGACAGATCATCAGGACAAAAAATCAGCAACGAGATCCGAAACCTCAATGTGACTCTTGATCAAATGGACTTAATTGATACCTACAGAACACTC
>NW_007246383.1:192143-194134 GCF_000164805.1 Carlito syrichta | reverse complement strand
CGGTTCTTCAAAAGGATAAACAAGATCGATGGTCCCCTAGCTAGACTGACCAAGAAAAAGAGAGAAAAAGCCCAAATAAACACAATCAGAAACACAAAAGATGAAGTCACATCGGACCCTGAGGAAATACAAAAGGTCATTAGAGACTACTATGTACACTTGTATGGAAACAAACTTGAAAACCTTAAGGAAATGGAGGACTTTCTGACATCACACAACCTGCTTAGGTTGAAACAAGAAGAAATTGAGACCCTAAATAGACCAATAGCAATCAAGGAAATTGACTATGTAATAAGAGAACTGCCTCCAAAAAAAAGCCCTGGACCAGATGGCTTTCCAGCAGAATTCTACAAGATATTTAAGGAGGAGCTGATACCAATCCTACTGAAGGTATTCCAGGTGATTGAGAAAGATGGAACTTTCCCCAAATCATTTTACGAAGCTAACATCACATTGATACCCAAGCCAGGTAAAGACCCAACAAAGAAAGAGAACTACAGACCAATATCTTTGATGAACATAGATGTTAAATTCTCAACAAGATCCTAGCAAACCAGATTCAACAACACATCTCAAAAATCATCCATCATGACCAAGTAGGCTTTATTCCTGGGATGCAAGGATGGCTCAACATTTGTAAAACCATAAATGTAATTAAATACATCAACAGATGTCAAAACAAAAACCACATGATTATATCATTAGATGCAGAAAAAGCTTTTGATAAAATCCAGCACCCCTTCTTGATAAAAACCCTCAAACATCTAGGCATACAGGGAACATACCTCAAAATAGTAAAAGCCATCTATGAGAAACCCACAGCCAGCATACTCCTAAATAGACAAAAACTGGAACCATTTCCCCTGAAAACTGGAACAAGACAAGGATGCCCACTCTCACCCCTCCTGTTCAATATAGTATTGGAAGTCCTGGCTAGAGCAATCAGAGAAGAGAAGGCAATCAGGGGTATCCAAATAGGAAAAGAGGAAGTCAAATTATCTCTCTTGGCAGACAACATGATTGTGTACCTTGAAAACCCAAGAGAATCTGTCAAAAACCTTCTTACACTGATAAAGGACTTTGGCAAAGTTTCAGGATATAAAATAAATGTGCAAAAGACAATTGCATTTCTTTACACCAATAATAAACAGACAGAAACCCAAATAAAAAGCACAATTCCATTCACAATAGCCACAAAATAAAAAATGAAATACCTTGGCATCTTCCTAACCAGAGACGTGAAAGACCTTTACAATGAAAACTATAAAACACTGCTCAAAGAAATCAAAGATGACACAAACAAGTGGAAAAATATCCCATGCTCATGGATTGGAAGAATCAATATTGTGAAGATGTCCATCCTACCAAAGGTAATCTACAGATTTAATGCAATACCTATCAAATTACCAGCAACGTTCTTCTCAGACCTAGAAAAAACAATACAGGAATTCATATGGAAACACAAACGACCAAGAATAGCCAGAACAATCCTCAGCAAAAAAACCCAAAAAAACAAAAAACAGGTGGTATCACATTACCAGACTTCAAACTTTAATATAAAGCAACAATCATCAAAACAGCTTGGTATTGGTATAGGAACAGGCATATAGACTAATGGAATAGAATTGAAATTTCAGAAGCAAAATCTCAATTTCTCAACCAACTCATCTTCAACAAAGCCTTCACCACCTACCACTGGGGAGAGGACAACCTATTCAGTAAATGGTGCTGGGAAAACTGGCTGACCACATGCGGAAGACTCAAACAAGACCCCATCTATCCCCATACCCCAAAATTAACTCTAAATGGATTAGAGACCTAAATGTAAAACCTTAAACCATAAGAACCTTAGAAAATGCAGGACATACCCTTATAGAAATTGGAACTGGCCTCCAATTTCTGAACAAAACCCAAAACCCACAGGCCATAAAAGATAAGATAGACAAGTGGGACTTCATTAAACTGACAAGCTTCTGCAAAGCCAAAGAAAC
>NW_007246383.1:179202-191864 GCF_000164805.1 Carlito syrichta | reverse complement strand
CAGTGTGGTGATTCCTAAAAGCTCTAAATATCGACCTCCCATATGACCCCACAATCCTCCTACTGGGAATATACCCTGAAGAACTCAAATGATTCTATGAAAAAGATACCTGCACATGTATGTTTATCGCAGCATTGTTCACAATAGTAAGAACCTGGAATCCACCATGCTGTCCATCAAAAGAGGACTGGATTAAAAAAATGTGGTACATATACACGATGGAATACTACATAGCCATAGAAAAGAACAAAATCATGAATTTCGCAGCAACCTAGATGGAACTAGAGTCTATAATACTGAGTGACCTCTCACAGAAACAAAGATCCGAATATCACATGTTCTCACTCATAAGTGGACTGTCGCTCACCCCTGACCAGCAGGAAGGAGGCAACAACAACGTGTTCTTCTCAAAGCGGTTTATTCAGCCTTTACGCCATGCCAGCTTCTTCTCTTCTTCTAGTTTCTTCTCCGTTCTTCTTCCCCGTTGTCCCGTACTTATATCCCTTGGTCTCCACCCACAAGTCCCGTTCCAGCGTGTCAGCAGTTCATTGGCTCTGCAGCGTTTGCACTTGCGCGGTGCGCAGTGGAGGAGGGCCCGGCGGTATATCATGCGCCTAATCATGGGACTTGGCAGAGGTCCCGGGCGCCATCTTGGCTCAGGCCGTGCTCTCCACAGTGGACCTTGAACATCCATCGTAATATTATAAGAAAAGTTCTGACAGTGGTGGGAAACTATGGGGGAGGAGGGAAAGGGAGGTGGGATTAACGGTAGTAATATCTATCTGGGGACGGGGAAACACCCCTTATCAACAAGGGTGCCTGAACGAAGCATATTTGTATACCTAACCCTTAACTGTACCCAACAATATCAAAATTAGAAAAAATTACCGCTTTACGTTTATTAAAAAAATAGGTGTGTTGCATGAAATGGAGAATACTTTGAAGATGACTAAAGTCTAAACCTGTAAGAATAAATACACAATTTTCAAAAAAAGTTTTTTATGTATTTATTTATTTTATTATTATTTGAGTTGGAGTGTCTGTCGCCCAGACTGGAGTGCGGTGGCATGCTCACGGCCACCGCAGTCTTGACCTGCTGGGCTCAGGTGATCCTTCTATTTCAGCCTTCCAAATAGTTGGAAACACAGGCATGCACCACCATGACTGACTGATTTTTTTTTTTTAATTGTAGAGACAAGGTCTTGACATGTTGCCCAAGCTGGTCTCGAACCCGAGGGCTCAGTTCTCTCACCCTCATCTCCCAAAGTGCTGGGATTATAGGCATGAACTAGCGCATCCAGCCAACACACAATTTTTTATAAATATATTCTGGTGTTGTTTGGTCCCCCTCATATGTGCCAGTCAGCATTTGGGGTGTTTTACATGCATTAATTCATCTATTCCTCGCTGTGGGCCTGTGAGTTAGACACTGTGTTGAGCCATATTGGAGCTGAAGGAGTTGAGAACAGAAAAGGTTCTGTAAGATGCCGAGGATGTAGCTGTTCTGGTAGAGCCGAGATGTGTGCCTGGGCAACCTAAACCATTATTCCACACTACCTATTTTGACCCAATTAAACTGAGAGATCTCTTAGGCCTTTCTCAGATCTGACTTTCTGTAATTCTTCTTGTCGTGGTGGTTAGGAGCTTCTCAAAATGGAGCCTCACTGAATTTTCCTTCCTATGGTTCTTTTGGGAGAGTTCTGTGCTACCTGGCCCTAGAGAAATATAGCTTTTATAGATAGGTCCCAATCAAAGTGCTTTGGCCTAGGAAGAAGTGTGGGCATGTGTGGAGGTGGTCGGAGAGCATGGAAGGCAGGAAGGCTGTTAAAATCACCAAAGGAGTTTTGTTTTGTTTTGTTTTAATTTTTTAAAATTCTCTCAGACCTACATATACCCCTACTGCAGGACACATCTGGAGGCAGACATCATGAAGCATGTCTATTACAGTGAGGAGCAGATCCCAGAGATGGCTCAGGTCAGGCAGACCGGCCATCCCAATGAGGCACATGTGTTTGCAGAAAGTAGGCAGCGAGAAAACACATGCAGTTTTAGAAGCCTCCATAACACGGGGATCAATGGTTAGGTCTCTGCCCAGGGGAGATGAAGTTAGGGCCAAATCATAGCAGGCCACAGGGGGCATAGTGGCTCGTGCCTATAATTCCTGATACTTGGGAGACTGAGGCAGGATTGCTTGGGGCCAGGAGTTTGAGACCAGCCTGGGCAACATAGTGAGACACTGACTTAGGAAAAAAAAAAAAAGAATGCAGCAAGCATTTAATGCCAAGAGAAGCCAAAATGCTTATTGAAGAGACCGTTAGCATTAAAATTATAATTTCAGTATTATGATATTACACTTCTAAAGTGATATTCTTGGCAAGTCAGGTATTGCTTAATATTGCTAAAATATGAGCTAACTTCTAAGAGAGGGTCAAACTACTCCATGGAGGCCATGTGAACCTTCAAAAAGTGCAGCAAGGGAATCATAGCACGGGCTCCCCTCAACCATAAAAACATACCAATACAGGGAAGGAATCAGTATTTTTTTGATGCCACATTTAAACAAATACCAAATAATAAAATCCTTATGGGAGAGATAGGGTGGGATTTTTTCCCCCCTTTCAGGGCCACTGTGGGAAAATAAATCTATCAAGGGCCATACTTAAGTAAAAGGAAAAGTAGATTAATTTCAAGTGGTAGATTTTTTTTTCAAGAGGAAAATATACGGTTCAATTCATGTGGTGCTTAAATTAGGACCAATGTGAGTGGAAAGTTTAAAAATGTGCTTCAGTGCCATATTTTAGCTAGTTAAAAGAGAAAGAATAGGAAGAGAGCTGGAATGAAGAAGATAAAAAAAGAAAGGCAGGGAGGAGGAAGATGAGGTGGGAATGAGAGAGAAAGGAAAACCGAGGAAGGCTGGAGTGAAGACTCTGAGAGCCCATCTCCGAGCAGAACAGGAAGAGGGTGAATGATGAGAGAGACTTCCTCTCTGGAAGATAGTGTGGTGATTTCTGAAAGAACTAGAAATTGACCTTCTATATGACCCAGCAATTCCCCTATGGAAATACATCTGGAGGAAATAAAATTATTATACAAAAAAGATACCTGCACATGTATGTTTGTTGCAGCTCTATTCACAATAGCAAAAACATAGAACCAACCATGTTGCCCATCGCAGCTGGATTGGATTAAAAAAATGTGGTACATATACACAATGGAATATTATGCAACCATAAAAAAGGACCAATATATGGACTCTGCAGTAACCTGGATGGATTGGAGTCAATCATACTCAGTGATCTATCACAGAAACAAAGAACAGAGTACCATATGTTCTCACTCATAAGCAGACATTGAACAATTATAATACTATAAGAAAGGGATTGGCAGTAGTGGGAAACTGTCAGGGGAGGGGGGTGGGATTGGCAGTTGTGGAAACTGCTAAGGGAGGGAGGGGCACACCTCATCAACAAGGGTACCTGCATAATCAATGTTTGTATACCTAGCCCTGAATTGTACCCCACATCTTTATAATTAAAATAATAATAACAATAATAAATAAAAAAAGAAAGTCCAAGGGCATCAGAAAGGGAAAACAACTAGAAGCAAATCCCAACACCACCCTGCTTCCTTGGGGGCTTTCGAGTCTTCTCACTCCTTGTTACTCTCTTTAAACTGCTGATGGGTGGCTGAACCATTGTGTGTGCAACTTGGATTATTCTTTAGTATGAAAATGTTAGTGTTCCTCAGTGATTAGAAGTGCACTGCGTTCTACCTCAGTGACTGTTTCCTACAGTGAGAGGTGGTAAAGACCAGAGCTAGAAAATTCCTGAAGACTGGATTAAAGGAAAATGTCACCTTATCTGACATCTGTCTAGATTAGGTTTCATCCCTGCGTTTATGGGAGGGCAGTGCTTCAGCCAGATACAGTTTTGTTGAAACACTTGAAGCTGCTGGGATTATTCTGACAGAAAAGTGCAACTTGGTCACGAGTTCATGAAGGTTTTCAAGGAAGCAAAATTTTCCATATGGATAATAATGTCTATTGTTTTTGCTGTACAGGAGAAAGAGGACGAGAGAGATGGTCAATCCATTTCAACATAGGTATTTATGTAGATGATATAGATTGGTAACTATGTCATGTGTGCTTCCCCCAGTGGGGCCACCTACAAGCCATTAAAGCATGTAAATACCTATGTTTATCAACTATGAATATAAAGTATCTGGATATCTACATTATGTTTACCCAGCCAAGTAGGGAATACATAAAAGTTACAAATATGTAAATTATCCTCACAGTTCTCAATTGTATTGGAGAATTGTATCTTCCTGTGAAAAGGAAGATAGTCAAATGTGTCTCATTGGAGAAAAAGTGCTGGTGTTATAGAAAGAGTTCTGGATCATGATCAAGGGCCTGAGCTCTAGACCTGATAAACCAGGCAAGCTTAAGTGAGTCTCTTGCCAGTTTTTAGAGCTCTAGTTCCTCATTTCTAAAAGAAGGAGGTGGAATATCTGATCTTTACAGTATTGTCCTGCCCTGTCTATGATTGTAGCAGGTACACAAGAAAGGAATATAGCCACATGGACATATGGGACTGTCACTGTGTCTGGATCGCCACCATTCAAGAATGTGTGTGTGCATGTGTGTGTGTGTGTGTGTGTGTGTATGTGTATGTGTGTGTCAGAGTCTTACTCTGTCACCCCCAGGCTGGAGTGCAGTGGCACAATCATGGCTCACCATAGCTTCAACCTCCTGGGCTTAGGCACTCCTTCTGCCTTACTAGATGCAAGCCACCACACCTGGCTAATTTTTCTATTTTTCGTAGAGATGAGATCTTGCTGTGTTGCCTAGGCTGATCTCAAACTCCTGGGCTTAAGCAAAGAATCATGATTTTTGACCTGAGTAGTTTTGATGTTCAAGAATATTTTATTAAAATACATATACTAGCCGGGCTCGGTGGCTCAGCCTGTAATCCTGCGCCTTTAGGAGGCTGAGGTGAGTGGACTGCCTGAGCCCGTGGGTTCGAGACCCGCCTGGGTTGGTGAGACCTCATCTCTACAATAAATCAAAAAATCAGCTGGGCGTGGTAGCACATGCCTGTAATTCCGGCTACTTGGAAGGCTGAGGCGGAAGGATCGCCGGAGCCCAGCAGGTAGAGGCTGCGGTGGCCGGGAGCGGCCACTGCACTCCAGTCTGGGCGACAGAGTGAGACTCCAACTCAAAAAATAAAAAAATAAAAAATAAATAAAATAAAATACATATACATCTGGGAGCTTAAGTCTGGAGTTAATTTACTCTTAAGTTGTACTGGACATTAACTGACAGCCAAGAGAGACACTGGGAAAATGACTCTGAAAAGAGAAGACAAAGAGGAGAAATATAAATTTTAACTATTGCAAATTTTTCCTTCCTTTGAGGGCTGTTAAACATTGGAACGCGCACACCAGGACCTTGCAGAATCAACTTTTCATACGGTGCTTTAATCTCTCTTTCATGTTTTAGTTATTTAATAAAATGGAATTAACTTAGCAAAATCTAATCTTTACTGAAATAGTCTTATCTAAAGGGAAAAATAAGGTGAGGGATTAAGGATAGTTCCCATGATCTAGTTGTGGAGGTACAGAAGAGTAGGGTTTTAACCTTAAAAGACATTTGTGCAGATAAACATAAATAAAAGAATAGATAAATAAAAGATACACTCAACTATGCTTATTCACAGAGTCTGTGCAGTGAGGTTAAAAAGCCAAAGTTGTCAACAAAGCTGTCTGGAAAAGTTTTGTCTAAAAGCATATATATTGTAAATGGACATTTTAAAATTGTTTTACTAAATCTTTTTATTTATTTATTTTTATTGGGTGTAAAATACACACAGCACAAAACTGACCATTTTAATCATTTATTTATTATTATTATTTATTTATTTTTGAGTTGGAGTCTCACTCTGTCGCCCAGGCTGGAGTGCAGTGGCATGCTCCCGGCCACCGCAGCCTTAACCTGCTGGGCTCCGGCAATCCTTCTGCCTCAGCCTTCCAAGTAGCCAGAACTACAGGTGTGTGCTACCACGCCAGGCTAAGTTTTGATTTATTGTAGAGACAGGTCCCACCAGGTTGCCCGGTTGGGTCTCGAACCCATGGGCTCAGGCAATCCATTTGCCTTGACCTCCCAAAGTGCTGGAATTACAGGCTGAGCCACCGGGCCCGGCCTTTTTTTTTTAACCATTTATAAACTGCACAGTTCAGTGGCAGCAAGTACATTCA
Organism: Carlito syrichta; assembly: GCF_000164805.1. Classification (NCBI taxonomy): domain Eukaryota; kingdom Metazoa; phylum Chordata; class Mammalia; order Primates; family Tarsiidae; genus Carlito; species Carlito syrichta. The sequence goes on along the minus strand of NW_007246383.1, from coordinate 185,609 downwards.
AGTTGTTCTGCAACTATCACCATCATCATCCTCAGAACTTTTTTATCTTCTGAAATTGAATCTTTGTACCCATGAAATGCTAATTCCCCATTATCTCCTCTCCCTACCTTCTTCTAGCAACCACTGTTCTACTTTCCAACTCTGTACTTTGTTTTTAAGAGCAATTTATTATAACCTGTGGCTGTGATATTTCATAATCTTAGAGCTTCAGAAGCAAAGTCATGGAGAGAAAGTTTTTTGAGAAATAATAGGGTTTACACTTTTCAAACTCTTAAATCCCATATTTATTCATTTCTAAATAAGATTTCAGCTATTTCTAAGATTTAAAGTGTTCACTTAGTTCATTCTAAATGAACAGACCACAAATTTGTGATTATTTTTGGTGACTTCTAAGAACAGATACATTAAAAGAGTAATTTTAAAAGTTATAAATTGTTACATCAATCATTTCTGTTTGACTGGAATATATTGAAACTAGCCAACACAGCTATATCACCTAAATATTAACATAAAATCTGTGAAATTGTTTCTAAAAGTATTGATAAAGCATTTGACACTTCTGATTGAGTAGTTAAGTGCTCTTTATTTCTTTCATGAGTAAAACCTGGTATATTGACAAATAGACAAGAGAGCAATAAATAACAGATACTGCTATCATCTAGCTAATACTATTTAGAGTTCTGAAGCAAGAATAGATTACGATATATTGATAGTAAATGTGACATTCTCAGTGCATGTAAATAAACCCTGAATTTGAGAACCTCTGTTTCCCAGAGCCCTAGTAAATACACTTTTAACAGAGATCTCATGTAAAGTAGCCATATGCTTGCAATTATCTAAACATTGCAGATCCCCTGTGAGAAATTTCACATCTTTATTGCTTCTATTTTAATGTTTACAAAGTTGGTAGTAATTTTTCAAACCAAATCTGATCCTAAACAGGAAAGACAATTTCCTATATAATTGTTATTTTCTATGCAATATTTGGTAAAGATCAAATCATTCCTAGAATTTCATCTTCACTCTCATAAGCATCCTAGATGCTCATTTCGTCTGCTCAATTTAAGTATCCCAATACCTATTAGCAAACTGCAATGTGTTTTTAATCTAGAATATTTGGACAAACATAAAACATGCTGAACCATTACAGAAGAAAAGTGTTGCCACAAATTCACAGTGAAATACAGTAAAAACTCGCTGTGTCAAACAAATTTGGCCCTTTTAGAGAAGTTACTTGCAAAAAGAAAATTTTTAAGAGAATTTAAAAGCTAGGGAAGTTAAAATCCTAAAATTTAATTCAAAGCAAAAGTATAAAGATGGGAAACTGCTATTCACAGATAATTTCTGCTATTTAAAAATCCAAGTAATTGACTAATTAATGATCACCGTACTTATTAATATCTGTGGTAAGAATTTACATTGTTATTGCATATAATCTATACTAAAAAACCTAGAGGGACATATTTTCACCTCCATCTGAAGCAACAAAACTAAAGGTAGAGGATTTTGAGTGTATACAGCTAAGAAGTGATAGAACTAAGACCCAAACCTGTAGCTCTAAGCTTCTTGCTTAACATCCACAATATATAAGAAGATTCCTGCAGTCTGCTTCATTCTGATGTGGTTTCTGTCTCCCTTTCCAGTTGTAAGCAAACCCGATTCCACTTATTTTTAGAGATCAGGCCAGATTAGCCACATTTGGCCTGGTATGGCCGTAGGCAATTACATACACCTGGTTCACATGGAGAATGAAAATTATTTGCTCATTAGGAATGAGAATCATTAATTTGAAAATAAAATTGCATACTATGCATTTCCTTTACAGCTTTCCCTGAAAAATCAAAGCATTTCTTGAAGTTCTTGGCAGGTAACTTGCCTCTATTTCATGGTGTAGGCCAATGATTCTCAAATCCTAGCATGCGTCAGAATCCCCCAGGGCTTGTTAAAACACAGATTGCTGGGTCCAAGCCTGAGACTTTCTGATTCAGTAGATTTGAGGTGAGGCCTAAGAATTTGCATTTCTTTTTTTTTTTTCCCCCACAAAATTTTTCTTTTTTTTTTTTTTTGAGTCAGGGTGTCACTCTGTCAGGCAGGCTGGAGTGCAATGGTATGATCATGGCTCAGAGCAGCCTCCAACTCCTGGGCTCAGGTAATCCTTCTATCTCAGCCCCTGAGTAGCTGGGACTATAGGCGTGTGCCATGTGCCCGGCTAAGTTTTTGTGGAGACGAGGTCTTGCCATTTGCCCGAGCCGATCTCAAACCCCTGGGCTCAAGCAATCTGCCTAGGCCTACCAAAGTGCCAGGAACACAGGTGTGAGGCCACCACTCCTGGCCAGAATTTACATTTCTAGCATGTTTTCAGATGATGATGAGATTACTGTCCAGGGGCCACACTTTAAGAACCATTGGTGTTGGCAAACTATGAGATGGTTGGACATCTTCACGCCCTGCAGTGGAAACAAAGAGCATTGAGTAGGTTGCTTTGATTCCTACAGTGAGTCTTCATGCTTCTCTCAATGTCTGGAACTAGAACTCTAATTTCCTACCAAACTCAGTGGCAGGACTGGGGCCAACTGAATCTCTGATTTCTCATTTAGCTGGAATGCTGTTTAGCTAATAGAGAGGGGGAAACTGGGACCCAGCGTATTATGTCATCCGACACAACTCTTCATTTCATTTAACTTCTCTGTAAATTATCTGTCAAAGAAACAAATAAAGAAATGGAATAATTGGTCTCGATATACATTAGGAAAAGCAGAGGGTACTAACGGGCCTGGTACCTCCCTGTCTGAGTTAAAGAAGTTTTATCTTAGGTGTATTCTTCGCAGATTTTTTTGTTAGTTTGTTTGCCTCTTCCCTGAAGCAGAGTCCTCACCTTCCCTCTTGCTGCTCAGGTCTCCACAGGTTTTTCACCTGTGATCACCCTTTGAGGAACGCCGTTTTGTACTCTAAGCCAATAGCGTCCATTTTCTTTTCTTTTTTGAGGGAACTTTTCTGCAGATGAAATTTTATGAAAATGTGAAAAAACAAAAAAAGCAGGACTGCTCAGGCTGAAGCAAGTGTGGGAAACTTGAGCTCCACCTGGCTGGTTTCCTCCTTATTCTTCTTGTTGGAAGCTCTAGGGTGCAAAGGAACAGAATTAAGAACCCACTGCCTTAGTTCTTTTTGTTTTGTTATAATCAAAATACACCAGTCTTAAGTCTCATTACTTTTGGGCTACATAGGAGACAGCTATAGCTCATCAGATCATCAGTTTTTCAATTTATTTGGAATAGTATAATAGCAGTAAAATATGAGTGGGGATCCTACTAGATGTGTGTATTTAATTGAGGTCTTATGAAGACGATATCTAAAACTAAAGAGGTAACTCCATTTGTGCAAAATTTCAGGTGCTATGACATCTTCCTGGGGTGTATTTTCAGAGTTCTTTAAAGAATGGTTATTTCACTTGTGGGTAAGGCCTATACTAAAGTTCAGTATACCCAGTGACTTGTATAAAGGTTGTCTTTTAAGTGATACTTTAATTAAACAATCAAATAATAAAAGAGACAAACCCTTTCTTTTACTTAAGAGCATCTTCTCTTCCTAGATTAATATAAAATAATAATTATTTAAAATAACAACAGCACAGATCTGAGACGATAGGACAATTCTATTTGCTTTTGGTCCTGTCTCTCTGGGTGGGCAGATCTCTCATTTATGGATGTTTTGTTGCCAATTAACCTCAAGGCACGACTCTTTAATTTCTTAAGATTATGTTAATAGGTGTCATTATCCCCTTGCTCATCTTTGAAAATGCCTATATGCTTTCCCTTGTCTGGTACTGATTTGGTTCTTCACAGGTAACTCCCTCCGCATCCACAGGGGGGCAGGAGATACCATACTGCACAGTTGTCCATATTTCCATCTTGGAGAAAATCTAACCCCTTAAAAAGAATGCCACGGGCCAGCTGCTAAAGGTGGCTACTTCGGACCTTTTCAGTTTATCTCAAGAAGATTTCATTTTTTTTGTGCTCTTCATAGATGAAATAGACAAAGCAATTACTAGATAATTTAAGATTAGACTGAAAACTTCTATGGCACTATTTCAAAGATTCTAAGTGTTTCCTGAGGATCTAAGAGCAGCTTTTGACTTGTATTCTCTTTTTGCATATTTAATTTACACACACACACACACACACACACCACAGAGCTAAGACTTTGGTATGGCCTTACATTGGGGTGGATTCCTATTTGAAATATACTGGCTGGAGAGGAAGAGCTCAGGCACCATATGTTACTGTGGATCATAGTTATGGTATTTGAAATAATTATGTTAATGTAGAAGAAGCATTGGGTTAAGAGTGTGTCAAAAAGTATTGGCTCTTAGTCCCAGTTATACTTTCGATTAGCATACAGCCACGGGTTCCCTCCACTGAGCTTGTCTGTGTCTCTACTTCCTCACCTGCCAAGTGATGGCTGCAGCCCTTTCAGGGAAAGAGCAGCCAGAACTTTGCTTGCAAAGACTTGAGGCTGGTAATAATGATGGAGGGTTACATCTGCCCCAGGGAAATCCCGAAGGACCACAGACCATATCCTTTGCAGTCCCTGTTCCAGAGTCATTTGCTGTTCCACACGACTCCACCTAACTTGCTGAGAGGTCCTAAGTCACAGCAATAGGTTCATTACTGTGTTTCCTGTTTAACAATAACTTGTAGCAGAGAATAATTGCTGTGGGCAAAATGAAGAGAGCACACACAGGGCAGCCTTTGCAGGTAGGCAACTTATAATACTTACTGGATGGAGGGTCCGAAACCAAAATACAAGTGTTCATTTCCCTGAGGGAAGGGATGGAGACAGACCACAAGGAGGAAGTCTCCCCTGGATGACACTTAGAGGCCCATATGCAGAGCAAGGCACAGAATTGGCCAAAGAGACCACGTGCATCCCAGGGGTGACAGGCAGGCAGAGGGGGAAATGTTGCTTCTGCAAAGGAGAAACGAGGAGTTTTGAGTTTGTGGTTTTGCAGAGATGGCATGTGCAGGCCAGGAGAGGGGTGGTGAAGAGAAAGGCAGAGGGACACAGAGAAAGCTAGTGAAGGCAACAGACTTGGTTGTCAGATGTCAAGTGAGAAGGGAGGAGCACAACATAATATCTGTCCCTGGATTGCAATAATGTGAAAAGGACATGTGTACCCAAAATAAAGAAGGAGCAGAAGAGAACCCCAAAGGCAAAAACATTTTGTTGTAGTGGCAAAAATCGAGAAATGATTTTCTCTTTCAGTTCTATTTCCTTTTATCTTATTTTTGTAAGTAATACGATACCATTTCAAAGCATAGAGAGAAGACAGGAGAAAGGGTGTAGTAAGGCACATTCAAGGATAAGGTCTTGGACTTGACAACCATGAAACTCAAACTAGGAGACATAGGTAGGGCTGGGACAGGGCTAGAAGGGGCAAGAGGACATTAGTCAAGCTTAGTAGTCCAGTGGGTGGCTATGCACCCAGGTTCTAAAGCAGTGTCACCTTGGGCCTCAGTTTCTCTACCTGTAAAATAGGGATGATCAGTACTTGTCTGAGGATTTTTGTGAAGAGTCAATGAAATAGTGTCTGTAAACGGCTTAGAACCATGCCTGACGCAAAAGTTCTCTGTGGGTTCTTACCATTACCTAGAGTAGGCCAGAGTCCAGGGCGAAGGACCTAGACCTTAAGGAATTTAAGAGAATGAAGGGAACAGGGGAACAAAAACTCCCTCCCGCCCCCCGCAGGCTGGCCTGAGTGGTCCTGGCAGGGACAGAAGAGGGGATGAAAAGACTAAAGGAAGAAGAGGAAAGAAAGTGACAGGGAGGAGAGTAGAGAGATTGGGAACTCACAGAGAAAGCAGCATGGGAGATGAATAACTCACCTAAGATGGAATGAAACCATAAAGGAAAACAAAATGAAACAGAGATGTTGGGCCAGGGACGCCTCTTCTGTGCCGTCGTGGGAAGAACGCCGGGCTCGGGCTCAAAGCCTGGGTTCTGTGGCGGGCTGCATAACCTCCTGGCTGCGTGGCCTTGGAAAAGTCACTCATCCCCTTTGAGTCTTGTGTTTGTTTTTTAATCAGCAAAAGTGAACACAGTCGCACCATCCTCACAAAGCCGTTGGCACGATTAAAAGGACATTTTATGGCTGATGCCTGACCACCCAACCCATGCTCGGGAAAACTCTCATGTCCCTGGCAGCCCAGGGCACAGAGCACTGTGGGAGAGAGAAGCAGCATGACGCCTCCTGGTCTTCCTGCGATCAGGCCCAGGAATGAGCGAGGCAGTGGGCGGGGAAGACAGGCACGGGGAATCTGGGGACAGATAAAGGAAACTCGTGATGGGGCGAGGCTGGGCTGAAGAGAAACAGATTGGGGTAGAGCTGCAAAGGGAGGGGTCCGCTGGGG
>NW_007246383.1:178517-179182 GCF_000164805.1 Carlito syrichta | reverse complement strand
AGAGATGGGAGGGCAAAGTGAGAAGAAAAGCAGGCTGGGGAAAGAGGGATTGGAATGCAGAGGGAACTTGGGGAAGGAGGAAGTCCTGAAGGTGGGAGGGAATGAAGAGAGGGGAAATGGGGATGCAGTGGAGGCGGGGGGCAGGCGGCCGCGAGAGGGACGAGGATCCCGGGAGCAGACCGAGGAGAAATGAAGCGGCTAAAGCCAGCGTCAGAAGAGGTCGGGGACTGCGAGAGGAGAGGCTGGGGCCTGCAGGGGAGCGCAGCAGCTTTTAGCATCGATCTAAACTCTAAAGACTCGTGGCCTTTGCCTGACCTCGAGGGTCGGGAATAGACGCCTGTCTTTGTGGAGAGCGATATCCCACCGAGAAAGTGGGGCTGTTCCGAGCTGGGACCTGCGCCTGACCCACGGCGAGGCTTCCCTGGCTCTGGCCTGGCCCCCGAGGGGAGCGAACCGCCGGCCTGGCGGTTGGGGCCGAGGAGGGAAGGGACCACCGCCCGGAGCCAGCGCGCAGCCTGCGGCAGAAGCGCCTACTCTGAGCCGTCTCTGGGGGGCGCCGCCGCCGCTTCCCTCCGCCCGGGCCAGAAAAGTGGAGGCGGCGGGCGAGGGCGGAGAGCAGGCGCGGCGCGGCGGAGGGAACGAGCCTCCGAGGGTCCGAGGGGGAC
>NW_007246383.1:147780-178395 GCF_000164805.1 Carlito syrichta | reverse complement strand
CCCCTGCGCCGCCGCCGCCGCTGCCGCCGCCTCCTGGGGAGACGCAGCTACTGGCACGCCATGGATACTCCCAGAGTCCTGCTCTCGGCTGTCTTCCTCATCAGTTTTCTGTGGGATCTGCCCGGCATCCAACAGGCTTCCATCTCTTCTTCCTCGTCGTCCGCCGAGCTAGGCTCCACCAAGGGCGTGCGGACCCGCAAGGAAGGGAAGATGCCGCGGGCGCCGCGAGAGGATGCCGCGGGCCAGGAGCCGCCGGAGGGCCGGGAGCCGCAGCCGTGGCCGCAGGACGCGCCCCAAGCGCAGCAGCAGCCTGAGGCGCAGCAGCCGCCGGGCAGGGGTCCGCGCGTGGTGCCCCACGAGTACATGCTGTCAATCTACAGGACTTACTCCATCGCCGAGAAGCTGGGCATCAATGCCAGCTTCTTCCAGTCTTCCAAGTCGGCGAATACGATCACCAGCTTTGTAGACAGGGGACTAGGTAAGTGGCCAAGAAGACGCCGAATCCTCTCCTGCCGGAGTTCCGTAGACCGGGCGCTGCTCTGACTCTGGCAGGAGGCTGCATCTGTGAATTCCCTTCCCCTCTGGACACTTCCCGATTTCTTTTCTTAAATGGTTTCCCTCAAGCCCGAGTGAGTTCCTGAATGCGGCTGCAAATTCGCTTCTAACCTTCCATTCTCCCTTCCTTCTTTTTCTTTCTTTCTCTCCCTTCCTTCTTTCCTTCTTCCTCTCGTCTTTGGCAGAAAGTGGCGTGGTGGCCGCTCTTCCTTCTTCCTCTCGTCTTTTGCAGAAAGTGGCGTGGTGGCCGCTCATCTGGTGGCTGGTAGAGGAAACGTGGAGTCCTGGGAGGCAGCAGGCAGTACCCGGGCTGGAGAGGGGTCGGGGCGGGACTGATGGACGCGGTGCCTTGGGGTCCCGGGTTGCGCGGGATGCGCCGTCCAAGGCCTGAGCTGCTGGGGCAGAGCCGGCGGGCCTCGGGGCCAGAGCGAGTGTTGGGAAGTCCCGAGAAAAGCCGGCGCTCGCGAGTCCCGCTGTCCGAGGAGCGAGTCCGCCAGCGGCGTCGGGCAGCGCCTAGTCCAGCCGCCGCGCGGGTTCTCCTCTATCCCCAAGCTGGGGGCGGGAATGTCGGCCGGGCGGGAGCCCTGCGCCCAAGGGCTAATTTTTATTTTTATTTCGCTCCAGCGTCTCGTTCCCGGCGGCTCTGATGCCTCATCCCGAGTCGTTTCTGCACAGGCAGCGGCAGCAGCAACTGGCTGGGCGGTCCGGGAGCAGGGAAGGCTACGTGTTGGGGTTTGTTGGTACCTCATTCACAAGGGCGCGTCCATGGGTGTGCCCGTCCACCTCTCTCAGCCAGGCAGCGCCTCTCTCTCTCTCTCTCTCTCATTCTCTCTCTCTCTCTCTCTCTGCGCGTCTCTGGGAACCTGGTCCCTTGTCCGCGCTGCAGGAGCGCGCGCTTGTGCGGGTGTCTGCGGGAACTCCTTCGCCCCCTTCTTGCCCGGTGTTGGTATGCAGCGTGGCTAATGTCCTCGTGAAAACCTCGCGCTGCCCCCTGGTCCCAGGAATTGGGGAGGAATCCACGGGTATCGGAAACTCAGCTCCTGAAGAGGAGAGAGACGAATATGGAAGGAAGCAGAAGAGGAAAGGAAGGGGAAGGGGAGGAAAAAGAAGAAAAGGAGGAGATAAAAGAGATTTTAGGCAGCGATCTGCTCCCCCATCCTCCTCAGACTTGGCTCCATGACCTTGACCCGTCCCAGTCTCCCCATCTGCGGGTCAGTGAAAATGAGGGTGCCCAGAAACCCTCCAGGGCTGAGTTCGGGGTGAAAAGGCTGCTTCTGCCAGGCTGCTTTGGGTGCTTGCTCGTTCTCCAAACTCTTTAGAGCGGACTAAGGGTCCCTCAGCCCCGGGCTCTTCCCGGCCCCAGCACCCCCAGCCTCTCACTGGCAGTGCTCGAGAGGGTCCTACCCATGCCGGGTTCGCCGCTGCAGCCCGAGGTCAACGAGGTTCATGAGCTGCTGAAAGGTCTGGACAGCAAATTAACGCCGGGTATTTTATGATGATTTTAGGACTACTAAAGTCACCTTCGCAAAGACACGTGCCTTCTTCCTAGTGCTGCTACTGAGACCCCGGCCGCCCCTGCCTTGGTAGTGCTGCCAGCGCAGCTCGCCAGCCCCTTCCTCTCCTGCTCCCCGCCACGGTTGCCCGGTGGTGACTTCCTCCAAGCCCTCTGTTAATCGTCCACCTTCTCTACTACCCTCGGAGAGGCCAAGGAAGCTCAGAGAGGACTGCTGGAGAGGCCCTTCCTCAAGAGAGGAAATCCCTAGAGGCCTGGGCTGACCGATGGTTGGAGGCACTTTTCTCTTCCCCTTCCGCCTCTCCTCCCCCAAGTGAAGTGGCTAGAATCTCTGCCCCTCCCCCAAGTAGGTACCCTAACCGGTTCGCTGCGCCGCCCCGTGAGTTTGGCAAGGAATCAAGGGACCCTGCAGGCTAATCGAAGGTGTCTACAAAGCCTGCGGCATCCAGTTGAGGGTTGGGGCACGGTCTCCGAGGGCCCTAAGTCCGGAGTAGACGCGGACTGGCTTCACCCTTGCTCGCCCTGCACCCCCCTCACCGCCCCACCGCCTCGGGCACTGCGCTGAGAGTCCCTGGACACCGAGGGAGAGGAGGGATGGATTGGCTGTACACCCGGGCTGGGGGACCTCGGTTCCGAAGCCAAGCTCTCCAGACTAGCTGAACCGAGATGCGGACGTTCGGCTTCAACCCCAGAACGCCACCGAGGGCTGGGGATGCTAGCGACCCACAGCGGGAGGAGACGCGGCGCGGCCACCCGGACGGCAGCTTCAAAGTTCTCCTCGGCGCCCTCGGGCTCCCAGAAAACGCGGAGAAAGGCAGTTCGTTGACTGGGAGGGCGGGTGCGGCTGGTCGCACGCCGCGCGGGGAGAAGGAGCGCGGAGCCGCGGGCAGGAGGGGCGCGCGGAGGAGGGGGTGCGGCGCTGGCTGCAGCCCCAGCTTGATAAAGGGAAAGCCTCACTTTCCCTCTCACTGATTTTGATTTGATGTGTCACCGGCGGTGACCTCGGGCTGGACCTTCCGGGACTTGCTTGGCATCGGGCCCCTGATTGGAGTGTTTCAACTCAGCGATCTAATTGAGGGTTCATGTCATAACACATCAAACGGTGTCTCGTCTCCCGTGATGGAAGGGACCCGCCAGTCGCGCATCCCCGGCTCCTGGCGAGAACTTCCGCCCCTCTCACGTGGGGCTCTTAACCGCGCCACCCCCCCCAACGTCCCCTCCCCCAGCCCGTGGAGGGCCTGGCGAGGAGGAAGGAGCCACGCGGCCCTCCTGGAGCTGGTCTGGCCGTGCTGGCTTGGCGCCCTGCCTGGGGGATGTTTAGATCGCCATGGAGTGAAGCAGGCTCGGCTGGAGAGAGCCAGGGGTCCCTCAAGGGGAGGAGCAAAGATGAGGGAGGGAACCCCGAAGACAGTTCGTGAGGCATGCGCGACTTAACACTCCTACGGTGTTTGTAAAAGTCTTTCTCACCCCGAGAACCCCAAAAGGTACACCTGAAGCCCGTGGTTGAGAGAGAGAGAGAGAGAGAGAGAGCAGTGCCTGACTAAACTCTGCCCAAAATGAATGAAGGGAGCTTTCGATCTATGAAGAGTTTTTAACAAATTCGCCCCTCTTTCTGGTATGGTCTTCAAACATCTAGGGACATAACAACCAAGATGTATTCAACGTGTACTGTGTGCCAAGTACTGTAACTAGAACTTGTTGCATGAATTAACCTAAATACTGGCAACCAATTCAGAGGAAAGCACTCTCACCATCCTGCTTTACAGGTGAATTAAAGCAGACTGAGAGGGTAAGCAAGTTGCTCAAGGTCACACAGCTAGGGAGAGGTGGCACTCATGGAAGAGTCTAAACCCTGCATGCTTAACTAGTGCACTATATAGAGTAAGGGGTGAGGAAGTTTCTAATGGATGGTGATCAGAAGCAGAATGGAAGGGGGGGGGGGATTTCCTTCCCAATCCAGTATTCCTCTTAAGACCCAGTTAGGAGTTGGAGTGAAATTTAGGATTTAAGGGTCTGGATTTGCCGCTGTGCTTTGGTTCCTCCTGCACTTATTTTCACAGAAGCACAAACCACGTTATCCCCTATCTTTTCAAATTCCCCCATATTGTGCTTTAAAGATGATATTTGATCCACAAAGATAAGAAAATATGCGCATATGTGTTTTGGTGCAGAGGACAAGGTTGGATACAGTGTGATTACAGTTAGCTCATGAAATAACTCATTAAAAGGCCACTAGTCATGGGGCCCTGGACCCTCAGCCCTGGGGCCTGGGAAAGGCAGACAATTAGAACTTCTATGAATGGGGGGGGTGTAGCAAGAGAGAGAGAGAAATTCAAACTTTCAGTTTCTGTAGTGAAAAGTGCCACATAATTCCAACAAGGGGAGAAAGAAAAACAGCTCTCAAGGATGAGAGACCAAAATGAGTCTAAGACTATTGCTGGGAATTAGGTTTCCAGATGACTGGCATAAGAATGCCCTTTAATATTTCTTTGTTACAATGGCACTCTCAGAAAGGAGGTAGTAAGGAACAGATAAAAACCAAAACGAGATCGGAACATCCTTGAGGAACTTGACACCCTAGGAATACCTGTCAGAATATTATTCCGCTCGCTGTTTGTTGGCTTCTCTGTTTACCTTCTGGGTCGTGATTATCAGGGGGCAGAGCAGGACAATTCTGGGGCTTGCCTGACTGTGGGGAGCGCGTTCAAAGAGTGTTCCCTCGCGATTGAACTTCATCTGGTACGTCATGTTTATGCAAAACAGCGGGTTTCTGGGTGGACCTGGGCCGCAGAGTGGTGTAATCAACGCGGCAGTGCTTTTGCCGGGACCCTGTTGTCGTTGGCAAACGGAAAATGAAATATAAGCAGGGAAGTATTTTAATGGGAACGGAGGGAATTCACAACTGTTAATTATTTGGTGACCTTGTATTCGATTTGTTTGAGTCCCTTATAAAAACACTAATGCAGACCAGACGGCCAAATGAGGAAGCCGGGCAGAAGGTTCCAATCTAGGCTTTATTTCCCCGGAAAGAGGGAACAGCCTTGGAAAAGGCTTGCTAAGCGTTCAAGTGTGTGCGTGTAAGGGTGCGCCGGCATGGGCACGGGCACCGAGTTTGAGCCACAGTCCCAGTTCCGAATCCTCCTCCAGCCGGGTGAGCAGGAAGGTCCTGGAAAAAGCCTGGGGGTAGGGGAAAGAAGGCTTAAACCAGAAGTTTGTTCTGCTCTTCTGGTTGGCATCATTAAGACATGTTTAAGAGCACAAACCAACCCCTTAGCCATGGGCTTGCTGTTCAGTGTCAGTTATTGACATCCCAATTCCTAAGGCCCTCAGGTCCACCTTACAGAGAAAAAGCAAAAATGCTAAAAACTCCCACCATCTTCTGCAGCGAAGGGATTGCGCAGGTTGCGCAGGGATTCGTGGCGAGTTTCCGTGGCAGGGGAGGCTAATCGGAGAAGGACACAGCACTTTCCCCAACGCGGGAGGCTCTCGGGCCTCTGCGAGTGTGCGCGGTGGAGTTGCTGGTGGGGGAGGGGAAAGATCGAAAAACGTGCCAAAACATCCCTGTGGTTTGTGCACCTTAAAAAAAGTCACCCAAGCCACGTTCAAGTTGGACCTTGGGAAGAGAATCCTCGTCTCCCCACCTCCTAAACTGTAGAAAAACAGAAAATCTCTATCCTACTAGAGAGGTTGCGTGTCGTTTCGCCCCACCGAGAACGCAGGGCGCTGCATGGGAGACCCAAACGCAATCTCCCCCCCGCCTTTTTTTTTTTTTTTTCTTTTCCCAGCTGGAGTTCTTAATTCTTGCACACCTCCTTGAAAGTGATGACCTCTTTCCAGGGCGGTGGTGGTGGGGTGGGGAGAAGGGAATAGGATGGAGAAGTGAGAAGGAAGATAAGATAGAAATAAAACAGAACAATAACTTTTGTTTGCTGCTAGAACTGCTGCGTGCATCAAACGATCCCGAGCAAATCAACAATGACCTCTGGGGGCTTTTAAGTCAGGGAAAGGCATTAGTTCAATAACCCCTCGGTATTGAATAGCCCGGGTCAAACGACGCTCTTTGGACCGGGGGATGGAATGGAGCCTGGCCCTGGAGGTGTGGAATGCCGGAATGTGAATCCGCCGCGCCATTTCGTTGCTTGACAGCCCCCGCCCCCGCCCCCAAGCCTTGGCTGTTTATTTTTAGGCTCAAAGTTGGTTAAATGGTATCTCCTGTTTACAGGAATTAAATAGGTCCTCTTTGGCCTAATGGGTTCCAGGGTTGCTGTTCACTGCCTTCTAGGACAGTCGGGAGCACTGCCGGGGGCTGAGAGTTGGGTCCGCTTGGGTGCAGGACTGCAAGACCTTGGAGGCGGCTGGCGGCGGGCGGCGCCCGACAACGTAGCTGCAGAAGCGCGCGCTGAGCAGCCAGTGGCCCCGGCGCCTGGGGGCGGGGCACGGTTTAGGGACCCGATAGTGGGCGTGAAAGAGTCGCGAGGGGCGGGCCTTGACCAAACCCATGCAGGCTTTGCTTGAGGAGAGGGGCAGAGGGCGGGAATAGGGACAGCGCAGAGGGTTGGCTTTGGTGGGGGGCGGGGCATCCCTAAATAACCTGGGAGTCAAAGGGAGTCGGTGCGTCTGCTTTGCAAACCTAGCTCCACTGCCCAGCTCACTGCGGCTCCGACGTTGAGGAAAACTGAACCATGCTAGGCTAGACTAGGACCCTCGAATCTCATTTTGCTACTTTGTTTCGGAAGTCAGAACAAAGTGAATGCAGCGGGACAGGATTGCAGCTGGCTATATGTACCCAGCCCAGCATTTAAAGTAAAACGTCACAGGACGGCCTGGCGGTTCACGCCTCTAATACCAGCACACTGAGAGGCCTAGTCGGAGGATTGCTTGAGCCCGGAAATTCAAGATCAGTTTGGGCAACATAGCGAGACTTCATCTCCACAAAAAAATAGAAAAAGTTCCGGACATGGTGGTGCACGCCTGTAGTCCAAGCTGTTGGGGAGGCTGAGGTGGAAGGATCCCCCTGAATCTAGGAGGTCGAGGCTGCGGTGAGCTGTGATCGTGTCAGTGCACTCAAGCCTGGACCGACAGAGTGAGACTCCAACTCAAACAAACCAACAAAAACCAGGGCACAGAGGATTCTCTCGCGAAGGACTCTGGGCACTGAGAGTTCAACATCCTGCCCACGACTCCACGCCAATCCGAACGCCTTCCCCCATCTGCAACCTCAGAAGTGGTCAGGGAGAGAACGGGCACCTTTTCTTCTACGTTTGGTCTCTAAACTCTCAAGCCGATCAGCCCATTCAAGTTCCAGCACAGACAGCGGCTTAAGGATTCCTCCCTCCTTAAACCGGTGTCGGTGCTGGAACTTGAATGGGCTGAAGGGCCCCTGTTGCTCCCTTGCGCTCCCCGGTGACCCCACTGGTCGACAGTGCAGGGAAGGCTGCCCCCCACAAATCAATCCAGTCTGGACCAAGCACGCGAGGCTCTAGGGGAAGGGCTGCGACCTGCAGAGGACCCCGGGCGCAGACAGCCTGTTCGCAGGGCAGAAAGATGGGGAGGGAGGGCCCTGCGCTCGGAGAGAGTGCAGAGCTTCGATTTGGGTTTTACCTGCAGTGACGTCAAATTCAGACTAGGGCCGCTGTGGTCGAGAGTCCAGAGTGAGGTCTCAGTGAAAACCGCGAAGTGACGTGATCTCTGCTTTGCTTCTGGGGCACTCTGGTCCCTCAAGGGAGCATACGGATCGCCAGCTAAGTTCATGAAAACTGTTTTGCGAATGAATCCTTTCCGTCCTGTAGAGACAAAAAGAGTCTCTCTCAAGCGCCCAGGAGCTCTGTTGGGGCGTGCAGTGCTCAGGGGAGAGGGCTGGTCCCTGGCCCAGGTCACTTGCCAGAAATCTGCACCCTTGGGGTTGGAGTTAACTGTCATGAAAGGTCATACTGAGGGTCCCAGGTGAGAAGTGTGGGTTTGAGGCTCCCCCTCTTTTTCTTTCTGCCCCGCCATTCATTTGCCTCCCATTGAGCCAGAGCTTGCTGAGCTTTCTCTGCGGGATCCAGGCGGGCCACCAGACCCTCAACCCCGAGGTCTACAAAAAAGGCTTCCGCTCCTCGCAGGAGGAAGGTAAGGGTCTGCTAGGCTTGAGAGAGGGTGGAAAAATCTCTCCAAGACCTCGTGGAGGACTTACCTAGGACTCGCTGTACTTTGCAAGGTGAGCAGAAGCTAAGAAATGCAGGGCAGGCTATGGGGAGACACTGGGGAGGCTAAAAGACCCGTGGGGAGCTGAGTGGTGAGTGTGTGCCAGGAGAAACACACAGACAGCCACCCACAGGACCTTGGCAGCAGACGGGCACCGCAGGTCCAGCCTCCACTGCAGCCCAGGAGGTCATTCATGGAGACTCCCCCAACCCACCCAACATGTGTGTGGCCCTTTGCCAGGTGAAGATCAGGAACATGGCCTTCGTATCCCTACCCCAGACTGGCTCTGTGAACAGATTGTATCCCACAAAAAGACACCAAAGGGAAGAAGAACCTAACCCTCCAGCTGGGGTCCTATGGGTTAGCATACGGCCTATCCTGGCCTTGAACCTCTGCACAAGAGGAAACCTACAAGAAGGGCCCAATCCTTGATGTGCTCGGGGTGGAGGCCGTCTGTTTACCTGGCTTCGTGGGAGGAAGAGCAGTGGTAATGTGGCCTCACAGGACTGAGAAGCATCACAGTGATGGGGTGAGGCTACCCCCTATGAGCTTTGAACTTCGCTTGACCTCAGAGAAGCAGGAACAAGAAGTGCCTGCTTCTTTCTTTACCCCTGCTGCCTGGACACCTCTCCTCCAATCCCTTCTGGAAATCTTGGAGAGAAGTGGCCTCCATCTCCTCAGAGGCCAGGAGGGGGGCAAGTGCATCTTCCCCTGCCAAGATGTAGGTAGCTATAGTAACAGTGGCTGTATTCACTGGGGGTTTTAACGTGCCTTGCACAACCCCCTGAATGCCTTGACTCTGACCTTTACAATGACCCTGCAAGGAAGAGGCAGTTCTCCTATTTTACAAATGGGGCATATGAAGCTGGAGAGCTGATGTGACCCAGTCTACCCAAGGTCATCCAGCCAGGAAGATACAGATCATTATTCACATTTATATTTCTTGGACTCTAAATTCCTCTGCTCATTCCACATTTTCAGTAGTAACTGATGTTTGCATCATGTCTTCAGAAATCTTTCCCATACCTTATCTCATTTGCCTCCCTTGGGGGCCCCGTTCAGTTTCCTCCTAAGTTCTCTTTCAAAAGTCCTGTTGTTGAAAGGAATAGCTACTGAAATTCTGCTGAAGCGAGTGACTCAGCAACCTCCAGGTTTGGGCAGCATGAGTTTCTTAGGATTTCTACCTGGCACAGAGATCAGGGCTGGGATATCTAGGGTGGTGGCACAGATATCAAAGCCAGACTGCCAGCTCTATCACTTACTATCTTGGGCAAGTTACTCTTAAACCCTCTATGTGTTTGTTTTTAGTGATATCCTTCTCAGAGGTGGTTCTGAGGATTAAATGAGTTACTACAAGTTAAGAATTTGGATCACGCCCAGCACATAGTCAGTGCTACACCACTGTCTACTCTTAGAATTATTAAATCCCTGGGTGTCCCAGCAGGAGTATTGGCACTGGGCAAAAAGCACCCTGAAAGCATGAGTTGTAGGGACTCTCTTCTGAATCCACACCGGAGGGAGGATGCTTAGCAATGGGTCAGCAGTTTGCAAGGCTCACATCTTAACAGAGGTTTGACTCAGGAGGGGCACTTCCCCAGGGGCATGCTTAGGAGACTACTGTATTCTAGGGGCATGGTAAATAGTTGGAGTGTAGATTGCCTAAGGGGCTTTCACACTCCAGGGGAAGAGGGACTGATGACTCACTTTTATTCACTCAGTACAACTGGCTCCATTTCCCACCTGATGGACTTCGATACCTCAAGTTTCTACTGAAGGTGGGAGACCTAGGGGAGGAGTGACTCCAAACCCAGCCATGAATTCCAAGCCTGGAGATCCTCTTTCTAATAAAGAAAAGGGGAGAAAATCCTGGGGGAACTTAGCTTACCTCAAGTTGATTACTTTGATGGTGAAGGTGTGTCTTGTTGCATGGCTCCCTCTTGCTCCACTATTCGAACAGGACAATGGTGGAGGGGCGTGGCTGCAGGACTGGGACCAGGGTGCTTGGAATTAAGACCTTCAACACCTGTCCCTTACTGGTGGCAAGACAAGGGGCAAGTTAAGGTACCTCTTAGAGCCTCAGTTTCTTCAACCATACATGAGTATCACAGTAAAGCTGACGTTGGACGCTTGGAGTGAGGGTTCCGTGAGATAAACCATCAAAGCTCTGAGCTGGTGCCTGGCACAAAGGCAGTGATGCCTCATGAGCGCCCAGTGCTGCTGCTCTAAAATTAGGGAAAGGTTTAGCTGCAAAGACACCTAGAATTTTCCTTGCAGAGATACGTGATTATCATCGCCCTCTCATCCTAGCTAAGGGGGTAAGCTTGAGAAAGGCCACTGCCTTCTCCCTAGTCACAGGGCTTGGGCCTGTGCCCAACATAGGTGGGAAGCACGGTGGTGCCGCTGAAGAAGGTTGATGGACCACAGCCTGGTCAGTAGCTGTCCAGGGTCACCACGAACTCAGAGATGGGATCCCCAGATGCACGCGGAGGAACGCCAGGGAGCGCGGAGTCTTCCAAGCAAAGGGCCCTGAAGGTCGGGTGAGTTGGAGTCGCGGGTGCACACGCTGGCGAGTGACAAAATCCAGCCAGAACCCCCAAGAGGAACCTCAAGCTGCATATATATCTCAGAGAGGTTTCGAGAAAATGCAGAGATGGGCCCTTCCTTCACCCCAGTCAAAGGAGGTTTCGCGTTTTCAGAAACCTTCTAAGGGCTGGTCCAGAGGAGTCCCCCAGCAGGAAGCCCCGGTGCGCAGGCAAGGCATGATCCTGCTGCTGTGTGTCCCTCCCTCACGCCACCCTCCTGGGATGCAGTTTTCTGGGCCTCCGGCCTTTGGTGTCTTGGGCATGTTTTCCTTTCCTCTCTGGTGTTTCCTGCTCTACCTTACTCCAGGCACACGTACTGTCATGTAGACAGTGCCTTACCTTTCGAATTCAGTTTCCTCGTTTAAAATGGGTGCAGTGGCTCAGCCTGTAATCCCGCGCCTTTGGGAGGCTGAGGTAAGTGGATTGCCTGAGCCCGCGGGTTCAAGACCCGCCTGGGTGGCGATACCTCCTCTCTACCATAAATCAAAAAATCAGCGGGGCGTGGTAGCGCACGCCTGTAATTCCGGCTACTCGGAAGGCTGAGGCGGAAGGATCGCCGGAGCCCAGCAGGTCGAGGCTGCGGTGACCGGGAGCGGCCACTGCACTCCAGTCTGGGCAAGAGAGTGAGACTCCAACTCAATAAATAAATAAATAAATAAATAAATAAATAAATAAAAATAAAATAAAATGGGTGCAGTTGTACCTACCTTGCAAGTAGTTAAATATTTTTCTTTTACTTGCTTTCCTTTTTTATTTCTTTAATTAAAAATGGTTTTTTTTTTCTTTTTTTTGAGTCGGAGTCTCACTCTGTTGCCCAGGCTGGAGTACAGTAGCATACTCATGGCCACCGCAGCCTGCAACTGTTGGGCTCAGGCGATCTTTCTGCCTCAGCCTTCCAAGTAGCTGAAACTACAGGCATGTGCCATCACGCCTGGCTATTTTTTCTTGATTTATTGTAGAAATGCGGTCTTGCTGAGTTGCCCAGCCTGGTCTCGAACCTGTGGGGTCAGGCAATCCTCTCTCCTTAGACTCCCTAAGTGCTGGAATTATAGGCGTGAGGTACTGCACCTGGCCAAAATGGTCTTTTTTAAACCTTACATTAATTCTAACGGAAACTTTGTACACTTTGACCAAAGTCAACATCTTTTATTCTTATTTTTAAAAAAGAAATTCAATACCAGAGATATATGTTTAAGGCACTCTCAGCCTTTTACCAACGTGCCGACGTACTTGTGAAGATGTTTCTTCAAATATGCCAGTGGTTTCTTCCTTCTTTCTTTTCTTCCTCTCCTTCTGCTCCTTTCTTTACCCACCTACTGGGGAAAGTGGGTGAACATAAATCCAGCAATTGCAGCTTGAAAGATTTCCTTGTCTAATATTCAGCAAACACTGAGTTAACCGAGGTGTGAGCTAAAATGCAACAAACTAAACTGATGCAAATTAAAAGCAAAATTTTAAAAACTCCCATGAGATGTTACTGATCAATTTCAACTTAAAGGCTTAAAGCACAGAATTTGCTTCCAGGACGTAAGACAGCACCATGGATTTTGAAATGAAAAGTGCATGTTTCTAGTCAAGGGGTCAGAAGGGAGGGTCATTTGATGGCAGCAGTCTCCACGACATAATGGGAGAGGAGGCTTGTGAAAGGGAATATGAAGGGCTGGCTTTTTGCCCACTGTTGGCTCATGGCAGCTGTAACGCCAGGTTAGCAGGCAGAGTGTCTGCCAGGGTCACTGTGTGTGGTGTGGTATCCACTCCCCAGGTTGGATGCCTCCTCTGGGCTATTTCTGTGATACACAGCTCCAGAGCAGGTTTAGACAGGTGGGGAATGTGGTCTGAGGGAAGCTGCCCAGAGCAGCCACCTTCTTGGACCCTCTGCTTAGGGTTTAGAGGTTCCGGAGACCCAGTGGGAGAACGCATGGCTGAGAGAGTTTTAAAAATGTGGGTGGTTATGGGGACCAGAAAGGGACTGGGAGAGGTAGTGACATGGTTCTGGTGAGTGCTGCCTTATCCCTGGAGCTCTGTGCCTTATTTTGTCCCTCCCCCAGCAGTGTCCTTCCCTGCTCGGTAGGAAGCCAAAGACCCTTGGGGACAAACACACACAGACCAGTGGTTGTCAAAATGTGATTCCTGGACCAGCAGAATCAGCATCACTTGGGAACCTACTAGAAATGCACATTCTGGGCCTTTCCACAGACCTGTGAAGGCCAGAGAGAATTTTCATTTCTATCAGGTTTCTATGTTATGCAGATTTAAGGACCACTGCATGTTTAGTGGCTTTGAGAGTGACTATTTTACATCAAGCTCCAGGCATCTGAATTCTTGCCCAAATATCCCTGAGCCCACTTCCAGGGCCTGGACATCTTCATTGGGTCTGTTCTCCCAAGAGTGCATCACGCCACCGATGTACTCACCTAGGGCTTGGATCTGTGAGCCGAGGTGTCCATATGCATGCAGGTGAGGACCCTAAAAGTGTGGGATGGAGCTGGTGGGAAGAGAGAGGGCAGGATTCAAGCCAAAGCCCCCGTTCACACTCCTGCCCTGATGCCTGTAGCGGATAGAGGTGGGCTGGTCTTGCTAGGAGGATCATCAGACATCTTAAGACTACAAAATCAGTAAGACTTCTCTTCACAGTTACTTGCCTCAGTTTTGACCCATCGGTGCAGACAAACCATTTATTAGTACACACTTAAAAAAAAAAAGAGTGAAAACAAAAGCAGGCTGATCTCTCCTTGTTGCTTGAGAAATAAACAAATCATTATTCTTTACACCTGCCTAGTGCTCTCCAGCCAGTGGCAAACCATCTCAAGGGTTATGCAAGCAGACGTGGAAATGATTTCCTACGGAAACCTAGGTTTTATTCCTAGGAAGCCCTGCAAATACAGTTTGGACCGTATTTTCCTTCCTTTGTGTCTTGGCCACTCCTGGTTGCTTTTAGATTCCAGTACCTGGACTAGAGTGGAAAGGCAATCGGACTTAGGGGCTAAATGTTCCAATTCTGGAATTAAATAAACCCAAATATGAATCTCAGCCTCACTGCTTACTAGCTGTCTGGCTTTTGGTAATTGTCTTCATTTCTCCAAGCCTTGGTTTTCCCATCTGTAAAATGGGAATGATATGAGAACCTGCCTTCAAGAACTGTTCTTTGCATGTGAATAAAGATTGGAACTATGTCAGCCTTCACAACATTTAGCTTTTGCAGCAAATGCCTTAGGTTTTTCCTCTCATCCCATCCTGAGTTTGGGGAGAGAGGCAGGGAAGTGGAGCCTAAGGCAACAGGTCCAGAGATGGGGCGGTGGCTGAGCATTGTCAGACACAGGTTTCTTTAAAGAAGAAGAAACTGTGCTGAATTCCCCCTGATTTTAACGTGACCCTGGTCGGTTTGAAGGTCTTGGCTTCCATAAATCAACTGCCTCCAGCAGCTTTTCCCTTTCACCTCTCTAACCCTTCCCACACTCCCTCTCAGGTTGGGGCATGTGTGTAAGAGCCAGGCAGCCGGCCCTGCGGTCAGCCTGGAGTACAAACTGGGTGTGGCTGAGGCTCTAGAGCTGGTGCCCCCAGGCTACATCTGGACTGCCAGTGAGAGTCGGACCTGGGACCCAGTGACACTTTTACTATTGAAATCGACCCAAACTTTACTAGCTTCTGGGGAAAGCTGGGGGCTTTGGGGATTTTTGTATTTGCTGGGTTGTAAATATTTTATGGGAAAGCAGCCCAGGAAAATCTGGTTCGCTTTCCGCCTTGCACATTGAAGTGGGGTTGGCTTTGTACACAAATGTGTCAGAAAAGAAGTCCAGTTTTGCCTTGGTTCTGAAGAATTTGTCTTGGATTTTAAAAGCCTGTTACACTCCCCGCCCCCGTGTGTTCCAAATTTCTTTTTCGCATTTGTAATCCAAAAATTTACCTTCAGGAGTAGTTACAAAGCAAGAGAATTTTAGAGGGGTGAGAGAAAACATCATTCTGTGTGTGTCTAAGTGTCCTTGGCTGAGGTTTTCTCCTTCCAAGTGTATCTATTTCCCATTGACTACAGGATCTTCTCAATGGATAGATGTCTGGTGTGTGTGTTTGTTCTGAAAGCTTCATTACTCTTTTGTTTGTTGTTAAATAATTGGTGAATTTAAAAATAAAGAAGTAAATCAATCAATCAATCAATCAATCACTTAGCAGCGTTTCATTCTGTCTGCGCTGTATTGGGCCTAAATGCCCCAGCAAAAACAACTGATGGGCAGCAGGGTTACCCCCAGACTAGTGGGTCTAGACTAGAATTGCACCTTTAAATTATCTTAGAGCTTAAAAAAAATGCTAACAAAAAAGCCATGCCCAGGCCCTGCCCTTAGATATTGATTCAAGTGGCTGAAGCAAGCCCTGGCACTGGATGTTTTTAAGATATCCAGATGATTCAGATGGGCAGCCAGACTGAGATTGGCTGTTGTTTTTAGAAGTCTCTCACTTACTGACTGCGGTGCACTTGTAGGTCAGGCACGGCTCTAGGCACCGGAGCGAGCAGGGTGACAACGACATCGTCCTTGTTTCTAAAAGTTGGCGGAGAAGGGCGGAGTGTTGCTGGCAAAGATAGACTACTAATGAGACAAATATAAACGAGGTAATTGTAGATCATCCTAAGTATCAGGACGATAAAAAAGCAGGGTCCTGTGATAGTGAGAGAGGCTACTTTAGATCAGGGTGGTCAGGGATGGCCCTTTGGAGGAGGTGACATTTGAGACATGAATGATGAGAATGAGCCGGCCCAGAGGAGGTCAGGGGAGAAGCGCGGCCCAGGCTCCCGGCCACAAAGGGCACATTAGTGATTAGGAAGCCTCTTGAGGGGAAAGCCCCGGAGGCCCACGGCCGCCTGACCAGGGAATCCGGAGCTGACCCACAAGAGGGGCCCTCCCTGGTGCGCCCCCTCCCGCGCCGTGCACCAGCCAGACGAGGAGCAGGGGTGGTCAGGCCCTGGGCCTGGAGTTGGACTCCACGGCCGGCTTGCCCTGATTCCCGCCCTTTTCTTCCCGGGGGCGACCGAAGAGCACCGGGCTGATATCCCCCTTAAGTGAAACTGACTGTAATTATTTTTTATCTCGCAGACGATCTCTCGCACACTCCTCTCCGGAGACAGAAGTATTTGTTTGATGTGTCCACGCTCTCAGACAAAGAAGAGCTGGTGGGCGCGGAGCTGCGGCTCTTTCGCCAGGCGCCCGCAGCGCCCTGGGGGCCCCTGGCCGGGCCGCTTCACGTGCAGCTCTTCCCCTGCCTGTCGCCCCTGCTACTGGACGCGCGGACCCTGGACCCGCAGGGGGCGCCCCCGGCCGGCTGGGAAGTCTTCGACGTGTGGCAGGGCCTGCGCCACCAGCCCTGGAAGCAGCTGTGCTTGGAGCTGCGCGCCGCGTGGGAAGAGCCAGACGCCGGGGAGGCCGAGGCGGGCGCGCGGGGGCCCCAGCAACCGCCGCCCCCGGACCTGCGGAGTCTGGGCTTCGGCCGGAGGGTGCGGCCCCCCCAGGAGCGCGCCCTACTCGTGGTGTTCACCAGGTCCCAGCGCAAGAACCTGTTCGCCGAGATGCGCGAGCAGCTGGGCTCGGCCGAGGCGGCGGGCGCGGGCGCCGAGGGGTCGTGGCCGCAGCCGTCGGGCGCCCCGGATGCCGGGCCTTGGCTGCCCTCGCCCGGTCGGCGGCGGCGGCGCACGGCCTTCGCCAGCCGCCACGGCAAGCGGCACGGCAAGAAGTCAAGGCTGCGCTGCAGCAAGAAGCCCCTGCACGTGAACTTCAAGGAGCTGGGCTGGGACGACTGGATTATCGCGCCCCTGGAGTACGAGGCCTATCACTGCGAAGGCGTGTGCGACTTCCCGCTGCGCTCGCACCTGGAGCCCACCAACCACGCCATCATCCAGACGCTCATGAACTCCATGGACCCCGGCTCCACCCCGCCCAGCTGCTGCGTGCCCACCAAATTGACTCCCATCAGCATCCTGTACATCGACGCGGGCAATAATGTGGTCTACAAGCAGTACGAGGACATGGTGGTGGAGTCGTGCGGCTGCAGGTAGCGGCGTCTTTCCCGCCGCCTTGGCCAGAGACCGTAGGGGAGGCCTGGCTGCAGAGAGGGGAGGAGGAAGCCGGCCTCGGGAGAGGCTGGGGGTGGGGGGACGGCCTGGACTTAAGAGCTGGGTGCGAGAGGAGGGAGCTGCAGCCTTCCCAGAACCTTCCACCCGCCAGCCCAGAGGGAGATTCGATTTTCACACCTTGCCTGGCCACCCTGGAGAAACAAGCCAAGGAGAATTTCTTTCTTTCTTTTTTTTCTTTCTTTATGATTGTGGCTTTGGATTTCCTTGTGTGTCTTACAGGTTTTGATAGGAGGTGGGGGGAAGGGAGACGCATACCTGTTTCTCAACTGCTCCATGGATTAAAAAAAAAGTTTAAAAAGGGAAACAGTGTAGAAGGAACAATCACCTGTGAACACATCTTGAATTGGTTGTTTTCTACATGTGTAAAGAAAGTGGGGTCTTTCTGGCCATGTAATAGCCCATGTCTTGCGACCTCTGGAGCAGAAAATATTAGACAGAGGAATTGGCCAAAGGAATAGGAAAGTCAGGGAGGGTTCGCCTATAGAAGAACTTTGAGAGAGGTGAACCCAGGGGTGCCCTCTCACTCACTTGTGCTTTCTGCAAGTTTGCCAGCTCTGTCCCGGCCTCCGCTGCCAATACCCGGAACTGGCAACCTCCATCTCACTCCTGAGGGCTCAGGGCGCTGACTTTATTGTTGCCTTTTCTGGTGGTGGAAAGGGGAGCTGGTATGGATGGAATGACAAGAATTAGTCCAAATGGAACCCCCTGAAGGATAATGTGAAACCACAAGGCCTGCCTCTGAGGCTTACGCTGAGGCTTATTTGCCCAGGCTGGAGGTAGCCCACCCAAAATCCCTTTCTGATGTCTGTTTCTAATTGATTTCTTTCAACAGAATTTGTCAGAACTCAGACATCCCCTTCTAAGGGGAGGGTGATTCCCCAGTTTTTTTGTTTTGTTTCCTTTTTTTAAAAAAAATAAAAAGGGGTAGGGAACAATACGGTTAAGGTAAGAGGTACCCAGGAGGAGAACAGAACCCAAGAAGGAGTCACATCAAGAGGGTAGATGGGGATGAAAAAACAGGCCAGGAACTAGGACGACAGGATAAAGGGGCCACTAGTCCCTGTCTCTGAAGCTTCTTTAAAATCTGTGTTCCTGCCCCTCTGACATTCCTGAAAGATTACCAGTCAGCAATAGCCCAGGGCTCCCCCCAAAAGAATTGTTTCAAATTGTAATTACCAGTTAGGCAATGTTTTTAAAACTTAGTAATGAGAAACTGTGAAAAGAGCCAAGTGTTACATTGAGCTTGAGGTGGGAGACAGAAACAGTAAGGCAGGAGGCAGGGGCGGAATTCATCTTCCGGAAGGAAGGGAGAGAGCACATAGTGAAATTGAAGCACCCATTCCCAGATAGTCAGAAACATGAACTTTCCCCCAGCCTGTACCAGTATTATTTTCAAACATACATGCCCTTTGAGTAGGCCCTTTGAAGAGTTAGCTTCTTCCTCATCTTTGACCATGAAATGGTTTAATCAAGGGGACTTGTACCAACTATTAAAGAGTTTTGTTTTTTCCTAAGTGTTTTTGCTCTCTCCTGATTGATCTAAACCTGTTGTTTGGTTCAGAGAACTACAGACTGTCAAAAAAAAAAAAAAAAAAAAGGGGGGGAATGATAAGAAATGCTAATATAAAAAGCTAATAAAAAAAAAAAAAAAAAAAAAAGACTTGGCCAGGAGAAATAATTTAAAATGCACATTTGCTTTGGATGCACTGTTGTTCTGTTAAGGTTGTATATATTTGTTTATTTAAGGTGACTGAAAGTGCAAAGAGGAAATGGACAGCATGCAATTCATCTTAATGTACAAAACGTTATATGCACTCAAATGTTATAATTTCTAATATTTTTAAAGTTTATATTCGAGTTGTACAAAGTTAAGCATTAATCAGATATTTCATTCTTTCATAATGTTATCATTTTCTTAAATATTATTACAAAATTTTAAGTCTGTCTAATGGAGAGTTTTTTTTATACTGTCTACCTCACTATAATACAAGTATTTACAACACTAAAGTTACCAGAGGTCAATTAATATTCAAAACTTTTTTTACAGCACACATTTCCTGGATGATACTCAATCTAATATCACATATTAAACTCATTTTTCTCCTTAATAATTCAGTCTGGTTTATATGGATCTATTTGGAAAAATCATTTTCTCAAAGAATTACTGTCAGAGGTAGAGTGTCTGCAAACAAACTGATTTAAAAATCCATCTTTTGGAGCATTGTACTTTTTCTTCATAACTGTTTTTTCATGACATTTTCACTCACCAGATGAAAACCAAATCTTGGTCAGCCATTAGAACAGTGTTTATAAATCTGTACCTCATCCCACCACTTCAAGAATTCAAAAAGGAATTGGATTATTTCTTAGTTTCTTCAATATTGAAAAGAGAAAGCAGTAAATTCCCTAAACCAACCAAGAAGTCAGTAATTACTGTTTACTTTTATGGCATACTGGAAGCAGAGGACACAATGTTGTTGCTGTTGTCGTTGCTGTTTTTATTTTCCATTGGTTTACTTGATGTGAATTGGGAAACCCATGTCTAAGTCTGTGCACTGTCAGGCATGATGTTATTGTACATGTGTTATCTTACTTAAACCCCTCAGAAACTCCATGAGATGGATAGTATTACAATTCTTGTTTTATAGATGAGGAAACTGAGGTGCAGAGAATTTAAGTAACCTACCTGTGGGCATCCAGCCAGGGAGTGGTACTTAGGATTTAAATCTAGTTTGTTTAGAGTCTGAGGAGTTAGCCACTATACACTTCTGCCCCAGATCTACCTACTTGCTCTCTGATTGGTCCCTAGATGGTGGCGTGGGGAATATGCAGTTATTAGCCACAATTGGTAGGAGTGGTTAGCTGGTAGAGTAGGAGCTACCACAGAGGCCACCAGCATTGCCTGCTTTTGGAGTATATGAATTGTGACTTAGGATTAGGGCAGCTGAGAAATGTGTATCAGTTGCAAACGCCAGTGAACTCTCAGCTTTGGGCTTGGCTCAGGAAACCAACAGTTGAGGTCATGACTGGGTTTGGCAGGTTCTCTACATTTTGCTGGGACTGCCTTGGGTGTGATCTTTGTGAGTGTTGGTTATCAACATAATGGTCAATCTACGAAAAGGTTATATTTCAAAAGACTGGTTGCAAATGGACTGTCTAGAACTGAGAAACATTTTTCCCATGGACACAATGATCATTTGAGTTTCCAGGTCATTTTGTGAAAGTTGTTTTTTTAAAATTTACTCAAATGGAACTTTTTAACAAAGCAATTTTGGCTTCTGGGTTTTGAAAGAGAGAATCACCTAGGAAGGCAGAAAGGATACTTTCTTTTCTGGAGGGAAGTTGTTTTTGAAACAGTTGAGAATTCTTCGCACTACTCTTTCTGTACCTGGCACCCAAATCCCAAATGACCCAAGGACTCCCAGCCCTGTACCTTAATATGTCCCCAATCCAGAGAGTTCTGTTTTCTGTACAAATATTTCCATCTCCAGAGCTCTTTTCCTTTCTTCCCTCTATAAGAAAACTTATTTCTTAACCAGGTGTTAGGGAAAACACAGTCTGATTGAATTACATGAAGAAGTAAATATCCCCTAGCCCTTAACCTTGGAGACATTTGCATTTTAAAAAGAAAAATCTTGGTTAACGAGAATTTCTTGTGAATGATGCAAAAAAGTCCAGACAATAGAAAGAAAGGTTCAACACTCAAGCTACATGTAATTTTGAGAGTTAAGCATGAACTAGACACTAATGACTAAAGACATTTGCTAATGTGAATTTTTTTGGTATCCCTTAGGGGAAATTTTATGCAATGAAGATATTGTTTATGGCCAATTTGTTTTAGCATTAATATGCCATGTATTACTGCAAGACATTTAATAACATAACTTGTTTTCTAAAGCTCTTAAGTTTAATGTAGGTAGGCTCCATTAAGATATGTTTTTGCCCTTGTTTTGTTGATTGCTATATTCTTAGCACCCAGAATAGCGCCTGACACTTAGCAGACACCCAATAAATATGCTGAATGAATAAACTTACAAATCTGATTCTACTTATAAATCTGGTAATTATAACAGTCACAAAGAAGGCCTTTGATTAATGCCTTCAATTCAAGTTGAATGAATCAACCTCCCTTAATTAACCAATTCCAGTTTCAAACCTAGTCAATAAGCTTATTTTAAATATTGTGCATTGCTTTTATCAGTTTAATATGTTCAATTTTCTTTTTAAAGCCCCTCAAGTTTTTCTAAGAGGAAAAACTCCCCATATACTTAAACCACTCCAAGTAAAGCTAATAAATTAAACTTTTAAAAGTGGTTATTCATAAGTTCTATCAAGCATTCTGATATGGTTTGCGCCTTTTGGCTTTAACATCAGGAACCTAAAATTAATTACTCAATTGCCCATTTATATTGATGTCAGAGGCTAACTTGCTAGATACCTTAGTAACCTACATTTTCTTAAGGTTTACAAACATTTTAAATACCAAATACCAATGATTACAAAAACAATTTTTGAACTTAATACAAAAGTGTTAATAGTTTAGATTTGATTTACCTAACATCTGTTTATTATTATTATTGTTGTTGTTGTTGTTATTTTGAGTCAAGGTCTCACTTTGTCATCCAGGCTGAATTGTAGTGGTGCAATCATGGTTCACTGCCGCCTTAACCTCCTGGGCTCAAGTGATCCTCCCTCTTCAGCCTGTTGAGTAGCTGGGACTACAGGTGTTCACCACTACGCCAGGCTATTTTAAAATATTTTTTGTAGAGACAAGGTCTCTCTATGTTGCCCAGGCCGGTCTTGAACTCCTAGGCTCAAGCAATTCTCCCACCTTGGCCTCTCAAAGTGCTTGGGCTTTAAGGCATGAGACACCGTGCCCGATCCCTCTGTACTCCATTCTAAAATTTCTTTGTGTTAAAAACACTAACCCACTATCAAAAAATTATAGGGCCGCAAGAAAGATGGGGTGACCATTTCAGTAGAAAATTAAAGTTTAGAGGATAGAGTGTGACTGCAAATCTACCACAGGCTTTGGTCAAAAAGGAAGGTAGGTTTTTCCCTGGGACATAACCAATATGTTAAGTCCCTTTTAAGAGTCTCTGCAACTAAAAGAACCCCAAATCCATATCTATGGGTTAGCCTTTCCTGGGTAATTAAAGGTAGATCATTTAATTAATTTTTCCTTCTGATTTGAGTAAATTGAATTCCATACTCCCCATGAAGACGGTAGCTAACTTTCTTCACTGATTAACTGGATTTCATATTTATTTAACTCTCTTAGGACATTTCTTTGCTTTAACCTTTGACTTTAAAATTACTTTATTGCCACTGTATTGAATTCTGACCTAACATTTTTTTCATAATTTTTTTTGACTTTATCACCAAACTTTGGTAATGAGATTTTTTTTTTTCTTATATTCTTCCTCTGGAAGAGCTACAACTCCTACATATATTAAAATGACATCTAATGGGAGCTGCACATCCCTTCATTTTTTTTTGTCTAGTTCTGTGGTCACAATACTAAAACTGTATTAATGAAAACACAATCCCTACGCTTGAGGAGTTCGCATAAATATTATTATTATTAGTTTTTTTTTTTGAGTTGGAGTCTCACTCTGTCACCCAGACTGGAGAGCAGTGGCTGCTCCCAGTCACTGCAGCTTCGACCTGCTGGGCTCTGGCAATCCTTCCACATTAGCCTTCCAAGTAGCTGGAACTACAGGTGCATGCTACCATGCCCAGCTGATTTTTTGATTTATTGTAGAGATGAGGTCTCGCCTTATTGTACAGATGAGGTCAGGCGGGTCTTGAACCGGCGGGCTCAGGCAATTCACTCACCTCAGCCTCCCAAAGCTCAGGATTTCAGGCTGAGCCACTGAGCCGGCTTATTACTCTTGTTTTGTTAGGTAATCTTTAAAACAATGCAAGTCGTTATTGCCCTGCTTTACAGATAAGAAAGTTGAGGTTTAGAAAGGTTCAATAACTTGCTTGAGAGGAACTAGAATGTAATCTGGTAGAATACAGACATGTTCTCATCTTCTCAGTCATTCAGCAGTTATTTAGTCAGTTGCCAAACTGGTATCTGGCAGGCACCATTTGAGCTCTGGGAAACTTGACACACAGGGCTAGAGAGAGATAAAGGAAGTTCAGAATTGAAACTGAACTTCCAAAACTTTCCAGACTCCTAAAGGCAAGCTGTTCCCTCTGCCTGAGTTCTGCTTATTTCTTTCCTCACAAGAACTCACAAACTATCTGAAAGCTTAATCTGCTCTCAATCCCCTATAAGTGTTATGAAAGCAGGGCAAATAGGATTCATGGTTGAGAGACAGAAGGAAGTGTAGCATTTATAGCCATGCATTCTCTATACCATTTGGATGTTCAAAACAGGTGTAATGCTAACCCTTTTATAAGAAGTTCATACTTATTAGAAATAAAATATGTCTATTAAATAGGACAGGATTTAATAAATACTCATTATATATTAGTGCCGTCTGTGAATAGATGTAGAAGTCACCAGATTTCTGAAAATGATCATGTAGTGGGAATTAGAATTGATTCAATTTTGTTTTTGAAAATTCATATTTCCAAGTGATTTTTTAAACCTCTATTGGGAGATCTTTTTTTTTTTTTTTTTGAGTTGGAGTCTCACTCTGTTGCCCAGACTGGAGTGCAGTGGCCACTCTTGGCCACCGCAGCCTTGACCTGCTGAGCTCGGGCGATCCTTCCGCCTCAGCCTTCCAAGTAGCCGGAATTACAGGCATGTGCTACCACGCCCGGCTGATTTTTTGATTTATTGTAGAGATGAGGTCTTGCTGCCCAGGAGGGTCTCGAACCCACGGGCTCAGGCGATCCACTCACCTCAGCCTCCCAAAGGCGCGGGATTACAGGCTGAGCCACCGAGCCGGCTGGGAGATCTTAATCATGATAATTATTTAGTAGCAGGAATGTGAAACCAATTCATATCCCTTTTCCCTCAGAACAGCTAAGAAGCCAAAAGTTTGTGTCCTGGGAAATTTAAATCAAGCATAACAGGATTATTTACTCTTAACCTAGGGCAATGACCAAATGGGACACATCTATGATGCTGAGATTCAGTTATCCACAACTCCACATTTGGTCATCTTTCCTTAGAAAAGGACAAATCTCATGTGTCTTTATTCAGAAGCCTTGATGCTTTACTTAAGAACACAAAGTCGCTTACACCAGCCAGTTTTGCTCTAAACTTTCATATATATATATTGAGTCAGGGTCTCACTCTGTCGCCCAGGATAGAATGCAGGGGCACGATCACGTTCACCATAGCCTGGACCTCCTGGGCTCAGGTGATTCTTCTGCCTATGCCTCCCTAATAGCCTGGTTATTTTTAAAAAATTATTCTTGCCTGAGTCTGCAGGTTTGAGATCAGCCTGGGTAACTTGGTGAGACCTAGTCTCTACAATAAAATAAAAAATTAGTGGGGTGTGGTGGCTCATGCTAGTAGTTCTAGCTACTTGAAAGACTGAGGCAGAAGGATCCCTGGAGCCCAGAAGGTCGACACTGGGGTGGCCATGAATGTGCCACTGCCCTCCAGTCTGGGTGATGTAGTGAGACTCCAACTTAAGAACAACAACAACAATAACAAATTATTCTTGATTCTTTGATAAGTTCTAGGGAAGTGATAGGCTCCAATTTGCTGGGAAAAAAAGGCACCTGGATTACCAGATGTCATCCCTGCTTTCCTTGAAACCAGTCTAGTTATGTATATGGGGGAGTATTTACCTATGTTGAGATAGTCTTAGTAGTCTCTAAGTTTCAGTCTCAATTTTGGAAATTCCCTTATCTCCACTTTTATACCTAAAGCATTTGATAGGTTGAGAAAACTACAAAGAAAATTCGCCTCTGAGTTACATTACTATTTTGCCCTTAATTAGAAGTTAATGTTTATTGGCCATCAACAGTATTCAAATCATGGTAGAAGATTTAGTTATTCAAGGCCCTTGGTTAGGTGGCTTAGTTCATGCTTTATTTACATCAGTTTCGTTTTTGTTTTGGTAAAGACAATGTCTTGCTGTATTGCCCAGGCTGTTCCCAAAGTGTTTCTCCAGCCTTTCCCAAAGCACTGGGATTTACAGGCATGAACCGCTGTGACCAGCCACATCAGAAAGAACTTTTAATTTTGTTGACTTAAAATTGCTGTTCAGAACAAATGACAGTATTATTCTTATAAGACTGTTTGGTTTAGGTTTAAACAAAGCTGTATGTATTCATTCCAGGTTTCATCTTTTTCTAAAACCTGACTATTGAAATTTGTTGATTTGTTGAGAATGGATTGCTAGCCACCAAGAACCCCTGCTACTGCAGTGGGTTTTTTCAAATAATGCTTTTTCCAAATAAACAGATGATAGTTTCATTAACAACAACAAAAAATACCGATCTATTTTTCTAAAGGTTTACTTGCAGTAATTGCAAAGTGACTTCTTAGCCAGCACATTGGTAGTGGTTGCTTACTAGCTGCCAGTGAGAGTGCCTTGAATTGGACAGTGGGCCAGTGTAGTGGGTAGAGACCCCTTTGAGGCATACTGTGCATACATGGTCTTAAAAACTCTCCATATTGTCCCCAGTGTTTGAGTTTGGGCTACTTGTCTATCGGTGGGGGTGCAGCTGTAGGCAGAACAAGCTTCTACACATCTTTTGCTCCACACCTAAAATGTTCTACATTGTCCAGTACTTAACACTTCGATCTTCATTCTGCAGATGGGGAGGATGGTAAACTTGTACGAATGTTAACAGTTGAGTTTCTTTCATAGACCAAGCTTTGAGTGCCCTATAACCTAATATGTAATTTTGTTCCCCAAAAGTAGGCTATACGTCAAAAGTATTTCTTCCAAAAAGCATGCTCAACAAGGCATTCAGAAGTCAATTCAGGCTCTGTGGGGATGGTGGGAGTGAGTGGAGAGGAGAGGAGGGATTTTCCGTGATCATGGCACCAAATTAAACTTCTTTTTTGAGTCTGTGTTACCTGTCTATAGAACATAGTTATTGATAGAATAGAGAAATACACACATAGCATGCATGTCTATCCCACAGAGTTTTCTCAAGCTGAACAAATGGTCTAGTACAGTCAGCTCTGGCCCTCTGTATCCGGGGGTTCAGTATCTGTGGTTTCAACCAACCCCAGAAGGATAAAATATGAGGAAAAAAAAAAACATCTGGACTGAACATGTAGAGACTATATTTTCTTATTATTTCCTAAACAATACAGTGTAATAGGTATTTACTTAGTATTTATATTGTATTAGGTGTTATAAGTAACCTAGAGATGATCTAAAGCATAGGGGAGGATGTGTGCTGGTTATATGCAAATGCTCTTTTATATCAGGGACTTGAATATTGAGGATTTTGGTATCTGAGGGAGGTCCTGGGACTAATCCCTCATGGATATCAAGGGAAAACTGTATCTAGAAAGTACTCAGTAATTAATTATTATCATCATCCTTTTTATTGTATCATTTGGGGATAGATTTTTCACTGGTAATAGATATGTTAGCTCAAATGAGCCTCCAGTAAGGGACATAATTTATTATTTAAATAGTGAATATTTTTTGTGCATTTACCATTTGGCAGGTACTGTGCTTGATGCTAAGAATATAGACAAATAGGAGGAGCTCTGAAAAAGAGAAGACTTGCTAAGATCACTGCACAATGTGGCAAACAGTATTAAAGATCGCAATTCATGCTAAAGAAGAGGAAGCATTTTCAACTTACAATATTTCTTACTTAGGATGGATTTATTGGTATGTAACCCCATCATAAGGTTAGGAGCATCTATGGTTCATGTCTCTTTTGTAAAAACAAAACAAAACAAAACAACACAAAACAAAAAAACACTTCCTTATACAAAAATGGCATTTCCCTGAGTTTTTAGTGAGCCACACTCCATTACTGTTAATCTCTCACATTGGTGAGATGGTTTGCCAAGTTTATTGTACAGTGTGTGATCACAAAGTTGTTTTTTTTTTCCTGCAACCTAAAATGAACTATGTCTTTGGAGAATCAAAGTTTTGACACCTATCTTATTAACCCCATTGAGAAAACTCACCTGGATTCTATATTTTAGTAAATGATCTTAAAGTTATGGAGGTGGCATTGCAATCAACCTTGCTATGTTATCCTTGGTAGAATGAATTCTGGGAACAGATATTCAGATGAGCCAATGCAGACTATTCATCCTGGGGCCATAAAAGAAGGAAAAAGCAGGTGTGTCAATTTGGATCAGGTTCATTTACTGAAAAAAGAAAGCAGTCAAATAACTGTTAAACCAGATACAGGCAGTTCCTGACTTACCATGGTTTGACTTAATGATGTTTTGACTTTATGATGGGTTTATCAAATAAATTTTCAACTTATAATATTTTTTATTTAGGATGGATTTATTGGTATGTAACCCCGTCATAAGGTTAGGAGCATTTATGGTTCATGTCTCTTTTGTAAAAAAACAAACAAAACCTGGACTTTGGCATTTCAGTTTTGCTATGGTGAATTTCTTAAGTCATCAGATATTTTTTTTTTCATCATTTAAATGCATGGTTTTCATCTTCAAGTTTGCCACATAGTTCAAACTAGTAGCTGGAGCTCTGATCATCACATCCATGGTCCAGTGAGCAAGAAAGGCACAGAAGGAAAGGCAAAAAGGGTGTATCCTATCCTAGCTGAGTCAGCCACCTTTAAGGAACCTTTCTGGAAATCTCATCTAACACTTAAACTTACAACTCATTGGCTAAAACTTAGTCATGTGGTCCTACCCGGCTACAAAGGAGGATGGGAAATGTAGATGTTTACCTGGGCACATTGTTACAGCAAATAAAAATGAGGCCCTTTAACCATGGAAGAAGGAAAAATGGACATTGGGAAGACACTAGTAGTCTGTGAGACAATAGGCATGAATGTAGATTACCAGATACCATGGTTTTTAAGAAAAGTATTGGCATAGATTCTTCCTAATAGTATGGAACTTATCAGTGGGATTAGAGAGGGGAGAAGAGAAAGAAATGTAGGGTGAGCTTCTTTTTTAAGCAAATGAGAAAAAATTGCCTACTTTTTTAAATTACAAAGATGATTTATTTATCTTTAATATTACTACATGCTATTATATGATGTGCTTTTAATATATTGCTTTCTTGAATTATCTGAAAAATTGTGTCTTCATGAAGGGAAAATGCTCACATCATGAGAGATGAGGATAGAGTGTTCACTTATGTCCCCTGAGGAGCAGTTGCAGGGGGTTTTCCTGTCTACTGAATAGCAGTGGAAGGGTTAATGAGTTAGCACTTACCCAGGGCTGGAAGATGAAAACCAGTAGGCTGGGATATTATTTTTATTGTGTTGACACAGATGCATTTTCTTCAAGATTTATAAGAAACTTTTAATTTTTCCAAATACTCTGCTTCTTGCTTTACAAATTCCATTTTACTTATGTATGTGTCATCTACACTACGCCTCACCAGGGGAGAGCAACAACAGAAAAGATTTCTCTTTACTTTGAGGTTTTACATTCATGTGGAACATTTTTACTGAGTCAATAAATTGCTGCTTACCAGTGAGTTTCCCCAAGGAATTGATCTGCAGAAAGTTTTCCAAAATTTGGGCAGGGCACTTGCTATCCAGGAAGAAGGGTCAAACAAACAAATTGAACCCATCAGCTTCCAAGAGAAGCAGGAGGTTTTGCATGAGAATATCACCACCACCAACAATAACCAGAAGCACCAATCATTTATTCCCATCTTATAATACTAAGTGCTTTCTTGCACTCAATGTGCCCTCCCCCACTTCCTCCTCTCTGCTTGGACTAGCTCTAATTTACAGATAAGAAAACCAAGGCTCAGAGAGGTTAAATAAAATGTTTGTGGATCTAGCCAGAAAAAAGGCAAAGCTGGGACCCACACCAGGCAATCTGATCCCAAAGCCCACAGCGCTTTCACTCAACCTCTGTGTAATATTGTCTCACAAACATCCCCAGAATCTGCTCCATCTCTTATCACTGACAAAGCCTTGGATTTGCTAGTAGAGAAAAAATGCTTGAAATCTAGCTGGGCTCCTCCAGTATCTGTTTTGACAGACGAAATTAATTGTTCATTTTCAGAGCACTTTTTGGCAACTCTTTCTAATGACCCGAACTGCCGTCTCCTTCCTTTTCAGCTTGGCAGGGCTCCCCAGTGTGGAGCTGGAAGGAGCTGGGCGGTGCGGAGGGCTGCACTGGTGCAGGGCGCTGGCCAGGCTGCGGGCTTTGCGGGAGGAAGGACGAGGTGGGTCCTGCTCTCTGGAGTGACTGAGAAGGATGGTGGGCATTCTCTGACTCTCTGATAGAGGGAAAATCTCACCAAGTTGATTAAACCAGATGTGATCATTGAATTGAAGACGAGCCTGTCTCTCATCTTTGTGTTTTTCTTCCAGAGTAAGATGATCTGTCTTTCTCACACTCCACCTCTACGGGCTCAAAGGAAAGGGGGTGATTTCCTTCCTTCTTGCACTCTTCCTCGGTGTTGACCAGAAGAGGGAGCAGCTTTCGCTGGAAGGTGAAAACTGTACAGGCACATTTTAGAATGGGTACCTATCTCCAAAGATGCTCCTTTAGCTCTAAAATGTTTTAGAACTAAAAGCACTTGTTGAATTAAAAAAACACCTCTCCACCCCCGAACAGAAACTACCAACATTTTCTGGTAGCTCAGAGCTCCAATTTTTGGCAAACTTATTTTGAAAAAGTGCAGAAGCTATCCCAAATGTGCACTAATTTCTTGAAAGCCCTCAGCATCCTTGATATTGTTATTATTGAGATACACATGTGCTAATCCAGATGCTAGTGTTTGAAACACGCAGAAAGTTAAAATGTGGAAGAGATTATATAAGCACCATAATTTCCTACCTTCTTCATTTTCTGTTTCTCTTTCTCTTTTTATTTTTTTTAGACAGGTTTTTGTTCTGTCATCCAGGCAGGAGTGTAGTGGTACCATCATAGCTCACTGCAGCCTCAAACTCCTATGCCTAAGCTATCCTCCTGCCTCAGCCTCCTGAGTAGCTAGGCTTACAGGCATGTGCCACCATGCCTAGCTAATTTTTTTCTATTTTTTGTAGAGATGGGAGTCTCACTATATTGTTTAGGCTGGTCTCAAACTCCTGTTCTCAAGTTATCCACATTGGCCTCCCAAAGCCCTGGGATTACAGTTATGAGCTACTGCACCTGCCAGTTTCTCTTTATTGCAGACAGCAGGAATGCAAATAAATGAAGGAGATTAATGTTTGACTTTGGATAGAAAGTTTTCCTCTACTGAGTCTTCGTGATTGTGGCAGGATTCTTGGTGAAGGTAAAATTTAAGATGGATTTTAATTAGGAGGAGAAAAGTAAATTTGAACTGTAAAGAGGATATAAAGCAATGGGAAATTACTAAAAAGTACTGAGGCTGGAATAAAGGGTAAGGAGATGACGCCGGCAACATCATATAATGGTGGCAGCATTTAAAAGGTTGGATCTTGTTGAGGGTAAATTCAAGTAACAAGGTCATAGTTAGGGAGGCCAGATGTACTGTTTGGCAAGGGAAGGTCCCAGTTTCTTTTTTCTATTTTTTTATTTTTTATTTTTATTTATTTATTTATTTATTTTTAGTTGGAGTCTCACTCTGTTGCCCAGA